>NC_069499.1:1414848751-1414966251 GCF_027579735.1 Bombina bombina | reverse complement strand
ATTACACAATTCCACTATTCAACTTCACAGAAGCGGGTAAACTTTTAGAAAGAGATAAACTAATCAACATAGCCGATGGGAGATTCACCAAGTGGTTGAAATACGCCCAATTACATCACTATATACATACATCTCCTTTTAAAGCAGACCTCCTAAGACAACTCACCCCGTTTGAACAATTGTGCCACAGCGGGGTTACACCAAAAGGAACACTTTCAACATCACGCAAGCTTCTCATAAATAACTTGCATAGCACCCTTCCACCATACACATAAAAATGGAACTTAGATTTAACAGAGCATATAGAACAAAATACATGGGAAGACATTTTCAGAAGAGTTAAAAAATCCTCTACATCCCCAAGGATTCTAGAATTAAATTTTAAAATTCTCCTCCGGTGGTATTTGACCCCGGCAAGAATTCACAACATATATCCAAACACATTCAATACCTGTTAGAGAGGATGTGGAGAACATGGTAACCTGTTACATATTTGGTGGAACTGTAGTAAAGTCCGCCCCCTGTGGTCGGCAGTTGAATCACACTACCAACAATACATTGCAGCAGAACTTATATTGAACCCAAGCGTTGCCCTACTTAATAACTTACCTAAGCTAGCATGCCGCCTAAGATTAATAACTTTACAAATAGGCCTCAACAGTGCAAGGAGATTGATAGCGCGCCATTGGAAAAAACCTATAATACCCACTAGAGAGATGTGGTTGGAAGAGGTAGAGGAACAATTCACTCTAGAAAAGTACGGCTACCTTCGCCGCAACAAACTAGAAACCTTTCTAAATGCAAGGTTTATATGGGAGGAATCTCTAACAAGAACAGCTAACTTGCAGACTCCATGGCCCCTAGTTATCAAGCCTTCAACCTCAAATACGCTGGAATTCCACAGCGTATTTGTGGCGAGGCTGATTCGCCTTAGTTATCAAGCCCTAGACACCGGCAAAAGTAGAATTTTGTGACGTAAGCTTTGATCCGCCGGACTCAGTCCGACATAGATCGATGCTTACGACACTACAGATGTTCCGCACACAAGTTCGGAACAATCTGACTACTTTTGCTAGTTATCAAAAAACTAGCAGGTACGCTCGGCACTTTTCCGGCCCAGCGTACCTGGTTTTCAAACTGCCGCCCTGGAGGCGGCGGATCCCATAGGAAACAATGGGAGTCTGACCATAGCGAAAGTTCATGTTCGCTGCTGCCAGACATCCCATTGATTCCTATGGTAGTTTCTACACCTAACACCCTAACATGTACCCTGAGTCTAAACACCCCTAATCTGTCCCCCCCTACACCGCCGCAATTAAATAAATTGTTTACCCCCTAAACTGCCACTCCCGGAGCCCACCGCAAGCTATAATAAATATGTTAACCCCTAAACCACCGCTCCCGGACCCCGCCGCCACCTACATTATACCTATTAACCCCTATCCTGCCCCCCCTACACCGCCGCCACTATAATAAATTTATTAACCCCTATCCTGCCCCCCCCTACACCGTCGCCACCTATAATAAATTTATTAACCCCTATCCTGCCCTCCCTACACCGCCGCCACTGTAATAAAATTATTAACCCCTAAACCTAAGTCTAACACTAACCCTAACACCCCCCTAACTTAAATATTAATTAAATAAATCTAAATAATATTTATCTTATTAACTAAATTAATCCTATTTAAAAATAAATACTTACCTTTAAAATAAACCCTAATATAGCTACAATATAAATAATAATTATATTGTAGCTATCTTAGGATTTATTTTTATTTTACAGGCAACTTTCAATTTATTTTAACTAGGTACAATAGCTATTAAATAGTTATTAACTATTTAATAGCTACCTAGTTAAAATAAAGAGAAATTTACCTGTAAAATAAAAACTAACCTAAGTTACAATTACACCTAACACTACACTATCATTAAATTAATTAAATAAATTAGCTACAAATAACTACAATTAAATTAAATTAAATAAACTAACTAAGTTACAAAAAATAAAAAAATATGTTACAAACATTTTAAAAATATTACAACAATTTTAAGCTACTTACACCTAATCTAAGTCCCCTAATAAAATAACAAAAATAAAAAAAAATCCCTACCCTATTCTACATTAAAAAGTTACCAGCTCTATTACCTTACCAGCCCTTAAAAGGGCCTTTTGCGGGGCATGCCCCAAAGAAAACAGCTCTTTTGCCTGTAAAATAAAAATACAACCCCCCCAAACATTAAAACCCACCACCCACATACCCCTAATCTAACCCAAACCCCCCTTAAATAAACCTAACACTACCCCCCTGAAGATCATCCTACCTTGAGCCGTCTTCAGCCAGCCGACCACCGATAGAACTGAAGAGGAGATCCGGAGTGGCAGAAGTCATCATCCAAGGGGCGCTGAAGAAGTCTTCCATCCGATGAAGTCATCATCCAGGCGGCACTGAAGAGGTCTTCCATCCGATAGAAGTCTTCATCCAGGCGGCGTCTTCAATCTTCATCCATCCGGAGCGGAGCGGAGCCATCTTCAGACGAGCCGACGCGGAGCCATCCTCTTCTTCCCGACGACTAACGACGAATGAAGGTTACTTTAAGGGACGTCATCCAAGATGGCGTCCCTTCAATTCCGATTGGCTGATAGGATTCTATCAGCCAATCGGAATTAAGGTAGGAGAAATCTGATTGGCTGATTGAATCAACCAATCAGATTGAAGTTCAATACGATTGGCTGATACAATCAGCCAATCAGATTGAGCTCGCATTCTAATGGCTGTTCCGATCAGCCAATAGAATGCAAGCTCAATCTGATTGGCTGATTGGATCAGCCAATCGGATTGAACTTCAATTTGATTGGCTGATTCAATCAGCCAATCAGATTTTTTCTACCTTAATTCCGATTGGCTGATAGAATCCTATCAGCCAATCGGAATTGAAGGGACGCCATCTTGGATGACGTCCCTTAAAGGAACCTTCATTCGTCGTTAGTCGTCGGGAAGAAGAGGATGGCTCCGCGATGGCTCGTCTGAAGATGGCTCCGCTCCGGATGGATAAAGATTGAAGACGCTGCCTGGATGAAGACTTCTATCGGATGGAAGACCTCTTCAGCGCCGCCTGGATGATGACTTTATCAGATGGAAGACTTCTTCAGCGCCCCTTGGATGATGACTTCTGACGCTCAGGATCTCCTCTTCGGTTCCATCGGTGGTCGGCTGGCTGAAGACGGCTCAAGGTAGGATGATCTTCAGGGGGGTAGTGTTAGGTTTATTTAAGGGGGTTTGGGTTAGATTAGGGGTATGTGGGTGGTGGGTTTTAATGTTGGGGGGTTGTATTTTTATTTTACAGGCAAAAGAGCTGTTTTCTTTGGGGCATGCCCCGCAAAAGGCCCTTTTAAGGGCTGGTAAGGTAATAGAGCTGGTAACTTTTTAATGTAGAATAGGGTAGGGAATTTTTTTATTTTGGGGGGGCTTTGTTATTTTATTAGGGGGCTTAGATTAGGTGTAAGTAGCTTAAAAATGTTGCAATATTTTTGAAAAGTTTGTAACTTATTTTTTTTATTTTTTGTAACTTAGCTTTTTTCTTTTTTTGTACTTTAGTTTATTTAATTTAATTGTAGTTATTTGTAGCTAATTTATTTAATTAATTTAATGATAGTGTAGTGTTAGGTTTAATTGTAACTTAGGTTAGGATTTATTTTACAGGTAATTTTGTATTTCTTTTAGCTAGGTAGTTATTAAATAGTTAATAACTATTTAATAACTATTCTAACTAGCTAAAATAAATACAAAGTTACCTGTAAAATAAATATAAATCCTAAAATAGCTACAATGTAATTATTGTAATTATTAATTATATTATGTATGGAGAGAGTGGTGTGTACTCAGTGGACACACCACGCCCTTAGGGGGCGCTTCCTCAGTTCCAATATAATAGGTGATATGGTAGTGCTTGTAATGTCTCGACAGAAAAAAACAGGCCTAAATCTAGAAATATGATAATAGCAACAATTATAAAACTATAAATAAAATAAAAAATCTAAAATGTGGACATAAGTAAGTAACCACAATGCTGAAAATGATAATAGTAAAAAACTATATATATATATATATATATATATATATATATATATATGAGAATATATATATATATATATATATATATATATATATATATATATATATATATATATATATATATATATATATATATATATATTGCTAGAATATAAACATAGATTGGAAAAAATATTAAAACCAATTCAAAACCAAATAATGGTAATGTGAAAGTCTATGAGTCCAGGGTAATGACAATTCCCAGATGTTTGAGGCTGCACTCTGTCAAAGGATGGCTATCCTGTAGTATGGAATCTAAAAAAGAATAAAAAACAGAGGCGCCACCATGGCCTAATATCGCCAGTACAGGTAAAATGAGCAGCAATATGAGAATGTGAATACTCACAAACATAAAGCACCTCACAGGTGCTAGTAGAGCAGACTGACACTTCTCAGTGGTTCAGCACACTGTATCCAAAGCGCAGAGACAGGAATCCTCTGACACTCCAATGTATATGTGCCTATGGATAAAGGAAAAAGCAACACGACATGGCCCAATATCATCAAGACAAGGGGAAAATAATACCAATTGCTTGCACTTACAAGATGGTGGGCACCTGCAGGTGCAATCTCAGCAAACTGGAGCCAAAACGTCGCCCAGTAGACTTAAAACAGCAATCCTCAACAGGAACCAGGATCAACGATATAATTTATCACAGGAGGTGAAAAAAAAAAATACACACAATAGCAAGTGTATAAAAGTATAAAAAGTCTTTATTAACACAGCAACTAGTTTCTCAGCCTACTCAGGGCTGTTTCATCAGATAGCCTGTAGTGTTAGGTGTAATTGTAACTTAGGTTAGTTTTTATTTTACAGGTAAATTTCTCTTTATTTTAACTAGGTAGCTATTAAATAGTTAATAACTATTTAATAGCTATTGTACCTAGTTAAAATAAATTGAAAGTTGCCTGTAAAATAAACATAAATCCTAAGATAGCTACAATATAATTATTATTTATGTTGTAGCTATATTAGGGTTTATTTTAAAGGTAAGTATTTATTTTTAAATAGGATTAATTTAGTTAATAAGAGAAATATTATTTAGATTTATTTAATTAATATTTAAGTTAGGGGGGTGTTAGGGTTAGTGTTAGACTTAAGTTTAGGGGTTAATAATTTTATTACAGTGGCGGCGGTGTGGGGGGGGGGCAGGATAGGGGTTAATAAATTTATTATAGATGGCGACGGTGTAGGGGGGGCAGATTAGGGGTTAATAAGTTTAATATAGGTTGCGGCGGGGTCCGGGAGCGGCGGTTTAGGGGTTAAACTATTTATTTAGTTGCGGTGAGGTCTGGGATCCGCAGGATAGGGGTTAATAACTTTATTATAGGTGGTGGCGGTATAGGGGGGGCAGGATAGGGGTTACTAGGTATAATGTAGGTGGCGGCGGGGTCCGGGAGCGGCGGTTTAGGGGTTAATACATTTATTATAGTTGCGGTGGGGTCTAGGAGCGGCGGTTTAGGGTTTAATAACTTTATTTAGTTGCGGGGGCCTCCGGGGGTGCCGGTATAGGGGGTAGAACAGTGTAGTTAGTGTGGGTGCTTAGTGACAGGCTAGCAATAAAGCTGTCAAAAAGCCGAAGAGCAGCGAGATCGGATGAGTGATAACTCTCCCAGTCCGCTGCTCATCGCCCCATACTTGGTGCGCGGCTTTTTGACAGATTTATTGATAACTTAGGCGAAATTTTTCAGGTCCGCGGCGGCGATGGTAGGCGAGCTTAGGCGGGCGTATTGGACCGGCGAAGGCAGGTAAAGTAGACGGCTTGATAACTAGGCCCCCATGAGTCTTACACGCACAGTAAATTCAAGAGTAAAGGTGTAGGTACAGTTATGCTACTCTAGCAAAGGGACACAATAATAAACTTGTGCTGCCGCTCAGTATTCCAAAAACACAGTAAGGAGAGCCAGACTAATACTATACTGTTAAATCCCCGACTTGGCCACCATCTGCCAGAGAAAGCTAACGCCAAAGATTCTTTTTACTTTTATATGCACCCGAGGATACCTTTTCATTTAGATACTTTTGATTTATTTACAAATGTTAATAATATATCTTGTTTGCATTGCAACATTATTGTATGCAATGAAGCCTGAATCTACATGCAGCCTGTTTAAATGGACTATTGAAAATAAGGACTAATGATTCAGGTTCCAAAGAAAGACTTGACTCCTTTCTCAGATATGATTAGTTACGTGGACATTAACTATATGCTGAAAACAAGTACCTTTGTATGTTACTTCAATGTTGTTAATTGAGAATTGGTGTTAACAATAAACATAATAAATACAAAAATAAAAAAATTGCAGAAATTAAGAGATCGCTTTTTAAAGAATCATATTTGTAAATGTGCAAACAAAAATAATTCTGTGAATTCAAAATTGTACATTAATGATCTGGGTAGATGGCTAGATGACAAAAAGTACTTTTAAAAGGTTGACATATTTTTGTTTGATTTTTCCCCATTTTCCCCAACCAAGAGCACCACTATAAATATACGCCTAGATTTAGAGTTTGGCGTTAGCCGTCAAAAGCAGCGTTAAGGGGTCCTAACGCTGCTTTTTACCGCCGCTGGTAATTAGAGTCAGGCAGGAAAGGGTCTACCGCTCACTTTCTTTCCGTGACTCGAGGCTACCGCAGATCCCCTTACGTCAATTGCGTATCCTATATATTCTATGGGATTTGCCTAACGCTGGTATTACAAGTCTTGGAAGAAGTGAGTGGTAGAGCCTCTACCGACAAGACTCCTACCGTCAAAAAAAGTCAGTAGTTAAGAGCTTTATGGGCTAAAGCGGGAACATAAAGCTCTTAACTACAGTGCTACAAAGTACACTAACACCCATAAACTACCTATGAACCCCTAAACCGAGGCCCCCCCACATCGCAAACCCTATAATAATTTTTTTTAACCCCTAATCTGCCGCTCCGGACACCGCCGCAAGCTACATTATACCTATTAACCCCTAATCTGCTGCCCCTAACATCGCCGACACCTACATTATATTTATTAACCCCTAATCTGCCCTCCCCCCAACGTCGCCACCACCTACCTACAATTATTAGCCCCTAATCTGCCGACCAGATCTCGCCGCCACTATAATAAATGTATTAACCCCTAAACTGCTGCACTCCCGCCTTGCAAACACTATAATAAATTGTATTTTCCCCTAATCTGCCCTCCCTAACATCGCCGCCTACCTACAAATATTAACCCGTAATCTCCCGCCCCCAACATTGCCGCTACTATAATAAAGTTATTAACCCCTAAATCTAAGTCTAACCCTAACACCCCCCTAAGTTAAATATAATTTAAATTAATCTAAATAAATTTACTATCATTAAATAAATTATTCCTATTTAAAACTAAATACTTACCTATAAAATAAACCCTAATATAGCTACAATATAAGTAATAGTTACATTGTAGCTATTTTAGGATTTATATTTATTTTACAGACAAGTTTGTATTTATTTTAACTAGGTACAATAGCTATTAAATAGTTAACAACTATTTAATAGCTACCTAGTTAAAATAATTACAAAATTACCTGTAAAATAAATCCTAACCTAAGTTACAAATACACCTAACACTACACTATCAATAAATTAATTAAATAAATTACCTAAATTAGCTAAACTAAAATACAATTAAATAAACTAATCTATAATACAAAAAAAACCACTAAATTACAGAAAATAAAAAAAAATTACAAGAAGTTTAAACTAATTACACCTAATCTAAGCCCCCTAATAAAATAAAAAAGCCCCCCAAAATAATAAAATGCCCTACCCTATTCTAAATTACAAAGTAATCAGCTCTTTTACCAGCCCTTAAAAGGGCTTTTTGCGGAGCATTGCCCCAAAGTAATCAGCTCTTTTACCTGTAAATAAAAATACAACCCCCGCCACATTAAAACCCACCACCCACATACCCCTTCTCTAACCCACCCAAACCCCCCTTAAATAAACCTAACACTAACCCCCCTCAAGATCTCCCTACCTTGAGTCGTCTTCACCCAGCCGAGCCGAATTCTTCATCCAAGCGGAGCAAGAACAGGTCCTCCATCCGGTAGAAGTCTTCATCCAAGCGGGCCAAGAAGAGGTCCTCCATCCAGTAGAAGTCTTCATCCAAGCGGGGCAAGAAGAGGTCCTTCATCCGGTGGAAATCTTCATCCAAGCGGGGTCTTCTATCTTCATCCATCCGGAGCGGAGCCATCTTCCATACAGCCGACGCAGAGCCATCCTCTTCAACCGACGGACTAACGACGAATGACGGTTCCTTTAAGGGACGTCATCCAAGATGGCATCCCTCAAATTCTGATTGGCTGATAGGATTCTATCAGCCAATCAGAATTAAGGTAAGAAAAATCTGATTGGCTGATTCAATCAGCCAATCGGATTGACCTTGCATTCTATTGGCTGATCAGAACAGTTAATATTTGTAGGTAGGTGGCGGCGATGTTAGGGAGGGCAGATTAGGGGTTAATACAATTTATTATAGTGTTTGCGAGGCGGGAGTGCAGCGGTTTAGGGGATAATACATTTATTACAGTGGCGGCGAGATCCGGTCGGCAGATTAGGGGTTAATAAGTGTAGGTAGGTGGCGGTGACATTGGGGGGGGGGCAGATTAGGGGGTAATAAATATAATATAGGTGTCGGCGATGTTAGGGGCAGTAGATTAGGGGTTCATAGCTATAATGTAGGTTGCGACAGTGTCCGGAGCGGCAGATTAGGGGTTAATAGTATAATGTAGGTGTCAGTGATAGTGGGGGTGGCAGATTAGGGGTTAATAAGTGTAAGGTTAGGGGTGTTTAGACTCGGGGTTCATGTTAGGGTGTAGACTTAGAGAGTGTTTCCCCATAGGAAACAATGGGGCTTCATTTAGGAGCTGAACGCTGCTTTTTTGCAGGTGTTTTTTTTCAGCCAACTCAGCCCCATTGTTTCCTATGGGGATATCGTGCACGAGCACGTTTTTCCAGCTTACCGCTACCGTAGGCAATGCTGGTATTGAGGGTTGAAGGGGAGCTAAATTATGCTCAACGCTCCCTTTTCTGAGGCTAACGCAGCCATTCAGACAACTCTAAATACCAGCATTGTCTTAAGGGTGTGCTGGAAAAAAAAAGCAGAGTTAGCACCGTGGGTCTTTACCGACAAAACTCTAAATAGAGGCAACTGTGTACAAATGTTCCCATCTGTCAGCTGTACTTATGAATTTTGAAAATGCTGTACTCTATATGGTCTTGGTGGAACCATAAACTGTGGTACTCATACCATTAGATCTGGTTAAATGCAGGATTTAGGCTTGTTGGTATATATTTCAAAATTAAGTCAGCTGTAGTGTAAACTGAACAGTTTTAAGTTAACCTGTCTCATTTCAAACACTGAGCAATCTTAGTCTGAGAGTATAATATGTTATGCAGATGTAAAAATCTTAGATAAAATGCCTCCTTGCTTCTGGAAAGTCCTTGCATAAAGGGGCAGTAAACTGGAAAAATATATTTTTTAAAAAAAAAATGCATATCTGCCAAAAGGGCACCTACCATTTGTGTATTGAGGAGGACACATTTGTGCATGGTTTTAAATATAGAATTTCTACAGCACTTTTTAAATAATCATAAATACACTGCTGCTAAAAAAAATTGTTTTTATGGACCCCTTCCCCACCATACAACTATTACCACACTGAAGTTACAATCCGAAATTACACAAAGAAATAAAAAACATTTGCTAAGTAAGCCCTACCTCCTCTCTAAATTAAAGTGATCTGCCGTCTAACTCAGGCACACACTGTACAAACAAAGTGCCAAGTCTGTCTCACACTGTGCATAGTGGTTTAGTGCACACTCAGAAATCCTCTCAAATGCTAATACTTTACTCCTTGTAATAACATTTCCCATGCTCAATTAGCACTCTGCTGTAGTACCCACTGGTGGCTGCCAAAATTTAATTTTAATTTTTTTTTTAGTTCTTGCCTCATGGGCCCCCCCTGGCCCATTGGGCCCCTAACAGGAGTCACCCCTGTCACCTCCTGATGGCAGCCCTGTGTGTATGTGTTGTTATGAGGTTCTTTTTCAGGATATGTACTTATCATATATCACTTACAGCAAGGAAACAACTGACACGTCACATAGTTTTTTTGCAATGCTTATGATAACAATAATGGTTTTATTCTGCAATATAATTATGACAACAAAATACCACAAACCACTGTTGATGCTTATATCATGTTATGCAATTATAATACTTATACAATTATCCTATTTCTACCCTATCTATGCAGTTTTCAGTTACAGTTTAGCAATGAAAATTATAACTAAGTTGCCTGCGCAACCACTGATAACAATCTTATGTTATATTACTACTCAAACAATTCTAGCTAGTTTTAAACAAACAAATAATACATCACCGTGATCATGTGTCTCAGCATCCTGTCCCGGGGCGCAATTGGAGAAGACATCTGGACAATCTTGGAACAGGAGAAAAAGGTGATCCCGGGAACTACACTGAACGATGCGTCCATCGACAGGTCACAAGTCTCCTGATCAGATTACCCACAGGTACCTCTCTTATACTGTTCACTTACGTAACAGTTCTGGCGCAAATCCACAGACCCGGGCTGCTCCCTACAAGGTTGGCTGAGACCCAAAGCATCTGGCCAGTCTGCTTTAGCCTCACCCAAGCTTATCAGGGGCATACCAAGGTACTTTTCCTCACATGTTCCTAAGCTCAATGCTGTCATCTTTCATATATTCTGCTTAACATTATACATCTGATCATGTGTTCTTATGCAGTTACTTCTGTCAAATACATCAATAATAGTTTTAACAATCTTTCCATAGATATAATTAATAATAGCTAAACCACCATAATGGCTTTATTACTTAGCCTATTGCAATTAATAATAATGAATCCTTTAACATATAGCTAGCATTAACCCCTCTACTAATGTGTTATCAAGATGTTCTTTTAGTGTCAGTGAGTGACCCCTGCCAAAGTTACACCCTCGTTCTGTCTGGGTTTTAACTTCTTATCATTAGTATCCATTGGTTGTTTACCGCTGTAGCATGACTCAGTGAAATGCAGTGTCATCTACTTGAAATTAATAATGTACTTTTACTCTGTTAAAGGCACACTCTCTTAAAGGCAAAGTCACACAAGTTGAAGCAAGTGTCATGTACTTTCATTCTCTTAAAGGCAAAGTCACACAAGTTGAAGCAGGTGTCATATGAGCAATTACCTCAACCACCTTGCTTACATGTGTGTATATATATATATATATATTTTTTTATATATATATATATATATATATATATATATGTGTGTATGTTTATATATATATATATATATATATATATATATATATACAGGGAGTGCAGAATTATTAGGCAAATGAGTATTTTGACCACATCCTCCTCTTTATGCATGTTGTCTTACTCCAAGCTGTATAGGCTCGAAAGCCTACTACCAATTAAGCATATTAGGTGATGTGCATCTCTGTAATGAGAAGGGGTGTGGTCTAATAACATCAACACCCTATATCAGGTGTGCATAATTATTAGGCAACTTCCTTTCCTTTGGCAAAATGGGTCAAAAGAAGGACTTGACAGGCTCAGAAAAGTAAAAAATAGTGAGATATCTTGCAGAGGGATGCAGCACTCTTAAAATTGCAAAGCTTCTGAAGTGTGATCATCGAACAATCAAGCGTTTCATTCAAAATAGTCAACAGGGTCGCAAGAAGCGTGTGGAAAAACCAAGGCACAAAATAACTGCCCATGAACTGAGAAAAGTCAAGCGTGCAGCTGCCAAGATGCCACTTGCCACCAGTTTGGCCATATTTCAGAGCTGCAACATCACTGGAGTGCCCAAAAGCACAAGGTGTGCAATACTCAGAGACATGGCCAAGGTAAGAAAGGCTGAAAGACGACCACCACTGAACAAGACACACAGGCTGAAACGTCAAGACTGGGCCAAGAAATATCTCAAGACTGATTTTTCTAAGGTTTTATGGACTGATGAAATGAGAGTGAGTCTTGATGGGCCAGATGGATGGGCCCGTGGCTGGATTGGTAAAGGGCAGAGAGCTCCAGTCCGACTCAGATGCCAGCAAGGTGGAGGTGGAGTACTGGTTTGGGCTGGTATCATCAAAGATGAGCTTGTGGGGCCTTTTCGGGTTGAGGATGGAGTCAAGCTCAACTCCCAGTCCTACTGCCAGTTTCTGGAAGACACCTTCTTCAAGCAGTGGTACAGGAAGAAGTCTGCATCCTTCAAGAAAAACATGATTTTCATGCAGGACAATGCTCCATCACACACGTCCAAGTACTCCACAGCATGGCTGGCAAGAAAGGGTATAAAAGAAGAAAATCTAATGACATGGCCTCCTTGTTCACCTGATCTGAACCCGATTGAGAACCTATGGTCCATCATCAAATGTGAGATTTAC
This sequence comes from Bombina bombina, assembly GCF_027579735.1. Lineage (NCBI taxonomy): Eukaryota > Metazoa > Chordata > Amphibia > Anura > Bombinatoridae > Bombina > Bombina bombina. The sequence continues at coordinate 1,414,953,697 of NC_069499.1, read as the reverse complement.
AAGGAGGGAAAACAGTACACCTCTCTGAACAGTGTCTGGGAGGCTGTGGTTGCTGCTGCACGCAATGTTGATGGTGAACAGATCAAAACACTGACAGAATCCATGGATGGCAGGCTTTTGAGTGTCCTTGCAAAGAAAGGTGGCTATATTGGTCACTGATTTGTTTTTGTTTTGTTTTTGAATGTCAGAAATGTATATTTGTGAATGTTGAGATGTTATATTGGTTTCACTGGTAAAAATAAATAATTGAAATGGGTATATATTTGTTTTTTGTTAAGTTGCCTAATAATTATGCACAGTAATAGTCACCTGCACACACAGATATCCCCCTAAAATAGCTAAAACTAAAAACAAACTAAAAACTACTTCCAAAAATATTCAGCTTTGATATTAATGAGTTTTTTGGGTTCATTGAGAACATGGTTGTTGTTCAATAATAAAATGAATCCTCAAAAATGCAACTGGCCTAATAATTCTGCACTCCCTGTATATATATATATATATATATATATATATATATATATATATATATATATATATATATATATATATGTATATAAAAAAAGGAGAAAAAGACCACTATTAGCCAGAACTAGACTGTAACTCTAACATATACAATCACACATTCTACAAAGAGGCTGGAGAAAGAGGTTGGCCCTCAACTATAACCATAAAAATATTTATTATAACAATAGACAACATGCAAATCTATTGCTAATCTACAATTAAAACATATCAGAAATATGAGAGTTAGTAATACCATAAATTCATATTATGTAGTAACTGAAACATTCCAAAATAAATTCAGACTTGGGCAGTATAGATCCTTGAGGATATATTCTTGGTATGGAGCATACAAAAATCAGGTTAATATTAACCACGGGACCAATATACTTTGAAGTTAACAAGCCACTAATGGTAGATATTCCATCACAGCACACACGCTGTATCTGTAATCCATCAGCATATATGTATCAAATTAATCCCAAAGCATTAATGGGCAGTCAAACCACAACAACCATGTCGATCAATGTTACACCTCCTGGTATGGAAATAATATAGGCAACGAACTTGAAACCTTTCAGCCAATGATGCATAAAGTGATTAACAGCAGAAAATCATATTACCTGTATCGATACTGACTCGGATACAATGCTGTGTCACCTTTTTCCTTTGGCGTGTTGCAGTTCACTTAGATTCGCACTGTATTGCCTTAGTGCACATATGCTTCATTCCAAACTTTTTAGGGGTGGGTCACCAACATATCTTCGCCTTGATATGTGTTGTGGTTACTGCAAATGATGATTCTGTAAATAACAAGCTCAATTCCAAGGATGTTAGGAAAATCTTTACAGAGGCACTTGAGTGCATAAGCACGCCTCTGATCCTGGCCCAAAGAAATCTGTAGGTTAGCAGTAGAGATCAGCGGTTTGCAGCTGACAAACTCGCTGTGTAAGCTACGCGCGTTTCACCCGTTCAAACATACGGGCTTCTTCCAGCTTGATTCTAATTGGAGGATCCCCTCCATTGTTTTAAACAATTATATATATATATATATATATATATATGCGTGTGTATGTATATATATATATATATATATATATATATATATGTGTGTGTATATATATATACAGTATACATATATGTGTGTGTCTGTGTGTATGTGTATATATATATATATATATATATATATATATATATATATATATTCTGTATATATATATATATATATATATATATATATGTGTGTGTGTGTATATATATGTACTGTGTAGGAGAAGGACTACACTCAAGGTGGATGAGTGAATGGATAAGAGCCAAGAGGAGAAGGCAAAAAAAGAGGGACATAAAGGAGAGACTAAGGGGCCGAATTATCAAGCCACGAATGGTGCTTGATGCCCCTTGTTTCCGGAAACAGAAGTAATGAAGCAGTGGTCTAAAGACCGCTGCTCCATAACTTGTCTGCCTGTTCTGAGGCAGCGGACAGAAATGAACCTGATCAAATACGATCGGGTTGATTGATACCCCCTGCTAGCGGCCGATTGGCTGCGAATCTTAAGGGGGCGGTATTGCACAAGCAGTTCTTGGGAACTGCTTGTGCAATCATAAATACTGACAGCGTATGCTGTCGGCATTTATAGATGTGCAGCGGACATGATACGCTACATTGTATCATACTCGCTCACACTTTGATAAATATGCCCCTTATAGTGTAATAAATTCAAAACCAGAGTCGTTTTTTGCTTGAATATGAAAACTGCTCACCTGGTATTACATGAATCATATGAGGTAAGTGACTCGCGTGGGTAGGAAATATTTCCACACTGGGGTAAAGATGATGTTCTTAGCTACCTATTCTTAAATATTACCTACTATAAATGTAGCGGTAGAGTGTATTAATGTTATACACAAAAATGAGTGCAGTTGTTCATATATAAAAAAATATTTGTTTACAAGAAATAGAATAATTTTGTTCTTTGGTTTAAAAGTTCTACTGCTTTGTGCTGCAGAAGTAATGTCTGTGTGCTTGTGTTTATAACACTGATATTTGCAAAAGTCCACAAACAAGAGGGAGTGGTTGTAAACTGCTGGTAAGAAGGTGTTTAGAGATATTTAGTATACAAAAGAGTTAGCTCATACTATTACTCAGGCTGCTAGTAATTATGTAACAATGTGCTGATAGTCACTAATAATTATGTATCAAAAATTAAAAAAGAAAAGAACAGTTAACTAATCATTAACTACTAAAGAGTGTGTTGATAAGCACTAGGGATACAGTCAGAAATCGGCCGACTGTGTTAAATCACAGTCGTATGCAGGAAGGAGATCGCCTTTGAGCGCATAGACTGATTTTATGTGCTCAATATGATTATACCTGCATACATGTTTATTCCTACGTACTGATAGTACCCCACAGTGTCCCATAGCTCACGCAGTCCTTTTTAACCTAGCAGCTGACTCCTAAACTATCATTTAAATAGTGTATGTGAAATACCCCCTATGGCCTAGTAGTTACAGCTGTATTTTTAAATGTTTTGTGTATGTTGCATATTTGTTAAATAAAGTGTTTCTTTTTAATTATAAATAATTTGATACAATAGTGTGTAATTCAGCACTGGGCTAAAACCCCCAAATCCTTGTTTGGATTCCTAACCCAATATATAAATCTACTAAAGAGTGACCAAGGTGTATATTTATTAATGTGCGAGCGGACATTATACAATGTAGCGTATCATGTCCGCCGCACATCGATAAATGCCGACAGCATATGCCAGAGGCAGCTCCGGCATCTGTGTTGTCCGTATTGCATGGACCGTGATAACCGGACGTGCGGAGCTATGAGCCACGAGCAGTGGTGACGTCACTTCCAGTTCTCACAACTGCACTCAGTTTTGTGTATAACATTAATACACTCTACCACTACATTTATAGTAGATAATATTTAAGAATACGCGGCTAAGAACATCGTCTTTACCACAGTGTGGAAATATTTCTTACGCACGCGAGTCACTTACCTCATATGATTGAGGTATTACCAGATGAGCAGTTTTCATATTCAAGCAAAAAATTACTCTGGTTTCAAATTTATTACACTATAAGAGGCCTAGTTATCAACGTGTCTACTTACCTGCCTTCGCTGGCCCAATACGCCCGCCTAAGTTCGCCTACCATCGCCACCGCAGACCTGAAAAATCTCGCCAAAGTTATCAAAAAACTGTCAAAAAGCAGCGCACCAAGTACGGGGCGATGAGCAGCGGACTGTGATAGTTATCACTCATCTGATCTCGCTGCTCTTCGGCTTTTTGACAGCTTTATTGATAAGCTGTCACTAAGCACCCACACTATACTATACTGTTCTACCCCCTATACCGGCGCCCCCGGAGCCTCCCGCAACTAAATAAAGTTATTAACCCCTAAACCGCCGCTCCCGGACACCGCCGCAACTAAATAAATGTAATAACCCCTAAACCGCCGCTCCCGGACCCCGCCGCCACCTATATTAAACTTATTAACCTCTATCCTGCCCCCCCTACACTGCCGCAACCTATAATAAAATGATTAACCCCTAAACCTAAGTCTAACCCTAACACATCCTTAACTTAAATATTAATTAAATACATCTAAATAAATTTAACTCTTATTAAATTAATTATTCCTATTTAAAACTAAATACGTACCTTTAAAATAAACCCTAATATAGCTACAATATAACTAATAATTATATTGTAGCTATTTTAGGATTTATATTTATTTTATAGGTAACTTTGTATTTATTTTAGCTAGTTCGAATAGTTATTAAATAGTTATTAACTATTTAATAACTACCTAGCTAAAAGAAATACAAAATTACCTGTAAAATAAATCCTAACCTAAGTTACAATTAAACCTAACACTACACTATCATTAAATTAATTAAATAAATTACCTGCAAATAACTACAATTAAATACAATTAAATAAACTAACTAAAGTACAAAAAATAAAAAAAGCTAAGTTACAAAAAAAAAGTTACAAACATTTAAAAAATATTACAACAATTTTAAGCTACTTATACCTAATCTAAGCCCCCTAATAAAACAACAAAATAAAAAAATGCCCTACCCTATTCTACATTAAAAAGTTAACAGCTCAATTACCTTACCAGCCCTTAAAATGGCTTTTTGCAGGGCATGCCCCAAAGAAAACAGCTCTTTTGCCTGTAAAATATAAATACAACCCCCCCAACATTAAAACCCACCACCCACATACCCCTACTCTAACCCAAACCCCCCTTAAATAAACCTAACACTACCCCCTGAAGATCATCCTACCTTTAGCCGTCTTCAGCCAGCTGACCACCGATTGAACCGAAGAGGAGATCCGGAGCAGCAGAAGTCATCATCCAAGGGGCGCTGAAGAAGTCTTCCATCCGAATGAAGTCATTATCCAAGGGGCACTGAAGAAGTCGTCCATCCGATTGAAGTCATCATCCAGGCGGCGTCTTCAATCTTCATCCATCCGGAGCGGAGCAGAGCCATCTTCAGACGAGCCTACGCGGAGCCATCTTCTTCCACCGACGACTGAACAACGAATGATGGTTCCTTTAAGTGACGTCATCCAAGATGGCGTCCCTCGAATTCCGATTGGCTGATAGGATTCTTTCAGCCAATCGGAATTAAGGTAGGAAAAATCTGATTGGCTGATCCAATCAGCCAATCAGATTGAGCTTGCATTCTATTGGCTGATCGGGACAGCCAATAGAATGCGAGCTCAATTTGATTGGCTGATTGGATCAGCCAATCGGATTTAATGTTGGGGGGGTTGTATTTTTATTTTACAGGCAAAAGATCTGATTTCTTTGGGGCATGCCCCGCAAAAGGCCCTTTTAAGGGCTTGTAAGGTAATTGAGCTGTTAACTTTTTAATGTAGAATAGGGTAGGGCATTTTTTTATTTTGGGGGGATTTGTTATTTTATTAGGGGGCTTAGATTAGGTGTAAGTAGCTTAAAATTGTTGTAATATTTTTTAAATGTTTGTAACTTATTTTTTTTATTTTTTGTAACTTAGCTTTTTTTATTTTTTGTACTTTAGTTAGTTTATTTAATTGTATTTAATTGTAGTTATTTGTAGGCAATTTATTTAATTATTTTAATGATAGTGTAGTGTTAGGTTTAATTGTAACTTAGGTTAGGATTTATTTTACAGGTAATTTTGTATTTCTTTTAGCTAGGTAGTTATTAAATAGTTAATAACTATTTAATAACTATTCGAACTAGCTAAAATAAATACAAAGTTACCTGTAAAATAAAAATAAATCCTAAGATAGCTACAATGTAATTATTAATTACATTGTAGCTATCTTAGGGTTTATTTTACAGGTAAGTATTTAGTTTTAAATAGGAATAATTAATTTAATAAGAGTAATATTTATTTAGATTTATTTAATTAATATTTAAGATAGGGGGGGTGTTAGGGTTAGTGTTAGACTTAGGTTTAGGGGTTAATAATTTTATTATAGGTTGCGGCAGTGTAGGGGGGGCAGGATAGGGGTTAATAAGTTTATTATAGGTTGCGGCGGTGTAGGGGGGCAGGATAGAGGTTAATACATTTATTATAGGTGGCGACGGTGTAGGGGGGGCAGATTAGGGGTTAATAAGTTTAATATAGGTGGCGGCGGGGTCCAGGAGCGGCGGTTTAGGGGTTAATACATTTATTATAGTTGCGGCGGTGTCCGGGAGTGGCGGTTTATGGGTTAATAACTTTATTTAGTTGCGGCGGTGTAGGGGGGACAGATTAGGGGTTAATATGTATAATGTAGCTTGCGGTGGGCTCTGGGAGTGGCGGTTTAGGGGTTAATCAGTTTATTATAGTGGTAGTGTGCTCTGGGAGCAGCGGTTTAGGGGGTAATACATTTATTTAGTTGCGGTGGTGTAGGGGGGGCAGATTAGGGGTGTTTAGACTCGGGGTACATGTTAGGGTGTTAGGTGTAGACAGCTCCCATAGGAATCAATGGGATGTTGGGCAGCAGCGAACATGAACTTTCGCTATGGTCAGACTCCCATTGATTGCGGCGGTTTGAAAACCAGGTACGCTGGGTCGGAAAAGTGCAGAGCGTACCTGCTAGTTTTTTGATAACTAGCAAAAGTAGTCAGATTGTGCCGAACTTGTGTGCGGAACATCTGGAGTGACGTAAGAATCGATCTGTGTCGGACTGAGTCCGGCGGATCGAAGCTTACGTCACTATATTCTACTTTTGCCAGTGTGTAGGGCTTGATAACTTAGGCGAATCAGCCTCGCCACAAATACGCTGCGGAATTCCAGCGTATTTGAGGTTGACGGCTTGATAACTAGGCCTCTGTGTCTCTCCTTTTTGTCTCCCTTTTTTTTGCCTCCTCCTCTTGGCTCTTATCCATTCACGCATCCCCCTTGAGCATAGTCCTTCTCCTACACCGTACATTTTTCCACAACAGACTCCCTTCAGATGTGGCACTGAAGGATAAAGTCTGAACTGGGACAGCAGCACAGGGCTTTTTCTGCTGCTCTACTACCCCCCTCTTTTTTCAGAGAATTATTTTACATTGCTATTAAAATTAATAGCTGTATCAGCCATTTACACTTAACATAGAGTTACTAGCACTATTACCACTCCCTTGTCACCCCCATCTTAAGTATTGGCAGACAGTCTGCCGATAAATAAAATAAAAACTTTTTTTTTTAAGTACAATTTTTTTTTTCTGCAGTGTAGGAATGCCCTAACCATCAACCTTTTTTTAAAAAAAAAAATATATATATTTATATATATACAGTATCTCACAAAAGTGAGTACACCCCTAACATTTTTGTAAATATTTTATTATATCATTTCATTTGACAACACTGAAGAATTACACTTTGCTACAATGTAAAGTAGTGAGTGTACAGCCTGCATAACAGTGTAAATTTGCTCTCCCCTCAAAATAACTCAACACACAGCCATTAATGTCTAAACCGTTGACAACAAAAGTGAGTACACCTCTAAGTGGAAATGGCCAAATTGGGCCCAATTAGCCATTTTCCCTCCCCTGTGTCATGTGACTCGTTAGTGTTACAAGGTCTCAGGTGTGAATGGGGAGCAGGTGTGTTAAATTTGGTGTTATCACTCTCACACTCTCTCATACTGGTCACTGGAAGTTCAAAATGGCACCTCATGGCAAAGAACTCTCTGAGCATCTGAGAAAAAGAATTGTCACTCTACATAAAGATGGCCTAGGCTATAAGAAGATTGCCAAAACCCTGAAACTGGTCTGCATGGTTGTCGTCCCAGAAGGAAGCCTCTTCTAAAGATGATGCACAAGAAAGCCCACAAACAGTTTGCTGAAGACAGGCAGACTAAGGACATGGATTACTGGAACCATGTCCTGTGGTCCGATGAGACCAAGATAAACTTATTTGGTTCAGATGGTGTCAAGCGTGTGTGGCGGCATCCAGGTGAGGAGTACAAAGACAATTCTGTCTTGCCTACAGTCAAGCATGGTGGTGGGAGCGTCATGGTCTGGGCTTGTATGAGTGCTGCCGTGTCTGGGGAGCTACAGTTCATTGATGGAACCATGAATGCCAACATGTACTGTGACTTACTGAAGCAGAGCATGATCCCCTCCCTTCGGAGTATTCCAACATGATAACCACCCCAAATACACCTCCAAGACGACCACTGCCTTGCTAAAGAAGCTGAGGGTAAAGGTGATGGACTGGCCAAGCATGTCTCCAGACCTAAACCCTATTGAGCCTTTGTGGGTCATCCTCAAACAGAAGGTGGGGAAGCACAAGTTCTCTAACATCCACCAGCTCCATGATGTCGTCATGGAGGAGCGGAAGAGGACTCCAGTAGCAACCTGTGAAGGTCTAGTGAACTCCATGCCCTAGAGGGTTAAGGCAGTGTTGGAAAATAATGGTGGCCACACAAAATATTGACACTTTGGGCCCAATTTGAACATTTCCACTTAGGGGTGTACTCACTTTTGTTGCCAATGATTTAGACATGAATGGCTGTGTGTTGAGTTATTTTGAGAGGACAGCAAATTTACACTATTATACAGGCTGTGTACTCACTACTTTACATTGTAGCAAAGTGTCATTTCTTCAATGTTGTCACATGAAAAGATATAATAAAATATTTACAAAAATGTGAGGGGTGTACTCACTTTTGTGAGGTACTGTATATTTTTTTTTAATAATTCCATAGCGTAGTGTCCCCCCCACCCGTGATCTTTATTGTAGGGTCTCCCACATACCCTTTTCTGTAGTGTAGCTGCACATCCCTCCCTGTCCCTTTAAAAAAATCCTGTCACCTCCCCTGCTGGGCCACCCACCCGCCTCCCGCCCACATCTCCCGCCGGCTCTAGCAGAAGATTGTTACAGACGGTGTCATTGTCTGTAACGATCAGGCACCTGCCCTCATATGGAGGCAGAGCATTGATCGCGCTCCAGCTCCATATGCAGGGGATGCCTGAAGCTTCAGGAGCTCCAGATCTTGGCTGTAACTTAACAGCCGAGATTGCTGGGGCATCCTGAAGTGACAACGTATATTTGTTGTGCGGCACGATAGCCAAAAGTACCGCATGCCGTATATATACGTCGTTTTGGGTGAAGGGGTAAAAACAGAAGATTCCCCCTATAACTGTTTGCAGGCTAAGCCATTTTGATTTTTTATATATATATACTAGCAACAAAAATGATGTGCCAGCAAAACATATATAATTTAAGTACATTTTAATTATGTAAAAATAAATAATTCCTATAATATTTCAAATAAACTTTAAATTAGCTACTTCACTCTGGCTGAATGATAAGCAAATCAGTCAGGATGGGTGGTATAAGGGTAAAGCAAACTCTCAGCATTTGTGCACACTTTATAAGAAGTAAAGTGATAAAAAGAAAATAGTAGGTATATTAAAGGGAATAATATATATATCTATTTTATACAGCATAAGCTACAATTTATTAAAACGTGTTTACATTTATATGCTGCTGGAACAATTTTAAATTATGATTTTCTCATATTATGTTACTACTACTTTTTCTAATACTGCCCCACACCACAATTTTCAATTAACAAATAAATTCATTGTAGAGGCTATTGCAGTTTACTCCCAGTAACACTGCACTTATCAGGTCAATATTCCCAAATTATAGGGTGATAAATAATAGAAAACAAACGGCTAGATTTAGAGTTTTGTGGCCAAAGGGGTGCGTTAGCTACGCAAGTTTTTTTTCCCCCGCACCTTTTAAATAACACTGGTATTTAGAGCTCTCTGAAGGGCTGCGTTAGGCTCCAAAAAGGGAGCGTACAGGCATATTTACCGCCACTTCAACTCTCAATACCAGCGTTGCTTACGGTAGCGGCTAGTTTGAAAAACGTGCTCGTGCACGATATCCCCATAGGAAACAATGGGGTAGTTTGGGCTGAAAAAAAAACTAACACCTGCAAAAAAGCAGCGTTCAACACTCTAACATGTACCCCGAGTCTAAACACCCCTAACCTTACACTTATTAACCCCTAATCTGCCGACCCCGCTATCGCTGACACCAGCATATTATTATTAACCCCTAATCTGCCACTCTGGACACCGCCGCCACCTACATTATCCCTATGTACCCCTAATCTGCTTCCCACAACATCGCCGACACCTATATTATATTTATTAACCCTTAATCTGCCCCCCCAACGTCGCCGCTACCTTACCTACACTTATTAACCCCTAATCTGCTGACCGGACCTCGCCGCCACTATAATAAATGTATTAACCCCTAAACCGCCTCACTCCCGCCTCGCAAACCCTATAATAAATTTTATTAACCCCTAATCTGCCCTCCCTAACATCTGCAACACCTAACTTCAAGTATTAACCCCTAATCTGCCGACCGGACCTCGCCGCTACTCTAATAAATGTATTAACCCCCAAAGCTAAGTCTAACCCTAACACCCCCCTAAGTTAAATATAATGTTATTCTAACAAAATAAATTATTTCTTATTAAAAAAATTAATCCTATTTAAAGCTAAATACTTACCTGTAAAATAAACCCTAATATAGCTACAATATAAATAATAATTACATTGTAGCTATTTTAGGATTTATATTTATTTTACAGGCAACTTGGTATTTATTTTAACTAGGTACAATAGCTATTAAATAGTTATTTACTATTTAATAGCTACCTAGTTAAAATAATTACAAAATTACCTGTAAAATAAATCCTAACCTAAGTTACAATTAAACCTAACACTACACTATCAATAAATTAATTAACTAAACTACCTACAATTACCTACAATTAAATCAACAATTAAGGGCCCCCAAAAGGTAGTTTATTCTAGATTAGGCTTTTTTTATTTTGGGGTGTTTTTTTTAAGGGCATTAGAATAGGAATAATTTTTATTTCTTTGGATAATTTTTTTTTTGTAATGGTAGTTTTTTTTATTTTTTGTAATGGTAGGTTTTTTATTTTTTGTGATTTTAGAGTTTTTTTTATTTTTTGTAATGTTAGGTTTTAGTGTAAGTAGTGTTTATTTTAGCTAGGTAGCTAGTAAATAGTTAATAACTATTTACTAACTAGTCTACCTAGTTAAAATAAATACAAACTTACCTGTGAAATAAAAATAAAACCTAAGCTAGCTACAATATAACTATTAGTTATATTGTAGCTAGCTTAGGGTTTATTTTACAGGTAAGTATTTAGTTTTAAATATGTATTATTTAGTTAATAATTGTAAATTTAATTTAGATCTATTTTAATTATATTAAAGTTAGGGTTAGGTTTAGGGTTAGGCTTAGGGTTAGGTTTAGGGGTAGGTGTAGAGGTTAATAGTTTAATTTAGGTTGTTGCGATGTGGGGGGTTGGTGGTTTAGGGGTTAATAGGTTTATTTAGTAGTAGTGTTGTGGGAGGCCAGAGGTTTAGGGGTTAATAACTGTATTTAGTTGTGGTGATGTCGGGAAGCGGCGGAATAGGGGTTAACATCTTTAATATAGTGGCGGCGATGTTGGAGTGCGGTGGAATAGGGGTTAATAACTTTAATATAGTGGCAGTGATATCGGGAGCGGCAGATTAGGGGTCAATAACTTTATTTAGGTGGCGGCGATATCGGGAGTGGCAGATTAGGGGTTAATAACTGTAGGTAAGTTGCAGCGATGTCGGTGGGGGGCAGATTAGGAGTGTTTAGATGTAGGGTTTGTGTTAGGGTGTTAGGTTTAAATGTTAGTTTCTTTTCCCCCATAGACATCAATGGGGCTGCGTTACGGAGCTTTCTTTCCGCGATCACAGTTGTTAGGTTTTTTTCTGACCCGCTCTCCCCATTGATGTCTATGGGGAAAGTGTGCACGAGCACGTCAAAACAGCGCTTGTTTTTTGTGTGGTATGGAGCTTAAAAGCACCATATCGCAAGCACAAACTGGGTTTTTAAAAACTTTTAATGGCAGCGCTATAGGGGATAAAATAACGCAACCTTTGTTGCATTCGTTAATTTCCCTATAGCGCTCAAAACTCATAATCTAGCTGTGTGTGAGTCTTATTTGTAAGAGTATGTGAGAGTTAGTTTGTGTGAGTGTGTAAGAGAGAGCTTGTGTGAGAAAGTGTTTGTGTGTGAGAGAGTGTTTGTGTGTATCTGTGATTGTGTCTGTGTGAGTGCGTATATATTTGAATCAAGGGCAAAACTACAGGGGGTGCAGAGGTCGCAATTGCAACTGGGCCCCCAAGGGTGGGGGCACAGCTTAAAAAAATATTTTTTTTTTACAATAAAAACGTTGACCTGCCACTGCCTGCACTGATATCATGTGAGTGTGACATGATGCTTCACTAGTGTCTCTGACTACAGGGGTTAGTGTTTCTGTTTTACCCATTGGTGTTTATGTGTGTGTGTGTGTGTGTGTGTGTGTGTATGTGTGTATGTGACTGTGTGTGTGTATTTATGCATGTATGTGTGTGTGTGTGTGTATGTTTGTGGAACCAGCAAATTACAGACCTTGTTACTACAGCATAGGGGGGATAAACAGTGTCAGTCTATACAGTACCACTATATACAGTACGGGGGGCTGGACTATGTCACAGACTACTGTGGTCACTTTATAAAGTACTGGGGAGGGGAGGGTCAGGCCAGTCATCTCACCGGCAGATTACAGACTGTGTCACTAACTCACTATATACAGTACTGGTGGGTAAAACAGTGTCACTATATACAGTAATAGGGGGTCAGACCATCTCACAGACTGTGGGCACAGGGTACCTCCTTTTGCAGACATGTCATCTGATTCACATTTTTTTTCTGTGTTAAATGTAAAAAAAAAAAAGATATGTATCAAATTCACCTTTTATTGGGGGGGGCTTCTTAGATTCTTGCACCTGGGCTCTATGGTTTCTAGTTACGCCTCTGATCTGAGTGTGTGTATATCCCTGCTATATACAGTATGTATGTGTGCAACTATTCCTGCCTCAGCTTGCTGCCATGTGAACAAGACTATTTTTAGGTATGAGAATAAGTTTAAAATATGTATTAGTATATAATTGTATACAAAGAGTGTTTTATTCTTAATACAAATGTATATTAGAAGTGAACAGCGTAAGTTGAAAAAGTGGGACCACTATCTCTTGGGCAACTTTTTCAACCCCTGTATATATGTATATGTATATATATATATATTTTTATATATATATATATATATATATATATACTATATACATATATATATATATATATATATATATATATATATATATATGTGTGTGTGTGTGTGTGTGTATACACATATATAGTATATAGGAAAGTATTTGTGAGAAATAGGAGAAGGAGAGAAGGCTGTAATGTAAGAGAAATGGAGATTAAAAGAGTGCTCTGGTTAACTGTTACGCTTGAATAAAAAGTTGCACAAAAACATAAAAAATACAATTAAAAAATACAGTTACACTCATAATAACCCTAATAAAAATTATTTTAAAAAAATTGCAAGAAAAGACTGCAAAGGGCTTTAACATAGAGATCCATACATATACATGTCTAAATATGTAATATATATATATATATATATGTGTGTGTGTGTGTTTATATATGTGTACATATATATTTATGTATTTATATGTGTATCATTTTATGCAATATTCATATTTAGTAAAGGGTTTTTAACTGTGTTTGCACTGTAAACATTTCACATTCCAATGTTCTTCACATAGGGGAATATGTTCTAAGTATTTTAAAATAGATATTCCTATATATATCTATACCTATATAAAATCATCTATATAAATAAGTATAGATATATATTTTACCAAAAAAATCATATATTTATGCAGTATATATATATATATATATATATATATATATATATATATATATATATATATATATATTTATTTTCTTCTATGTTACGAACATTGAAATGTGAAATATTAACATTTCATGTAGGGTCAATGCACTTGAGAAAATGCGACCGGGTTTGCTCTACTTGTTCGGTGTTAGTTTTTTTCCACTTTTTGCACTCCATTGAAGTCTATGATTGAATTTGTTAATGGGATCGTGACATTGTAACTTTGGTTTTTTACAGTCAACTTGTAATACGTGCGTTATCCAACGTGTGCAAAAAGATGAAGTCGAGCACAGTTAGATTGGGAGTGATAAATAGTGCGCCACTCATAATGTAGCCTACTTTCAGCCAGAAGAGCATTTTTTGAGGTCTGGCACTAATGTTGAGCAGGAAGATCTGGCTTGCAATCTGCATTCCAGTTAATTCCAAAGGTGTTCAATGAGGCAGAGATCAGAGCTATGCATTCTGGTAGGTAGCATTCTCCTGGCATTTGTCACACACAGATTCTTTCATCAGATTGCCAGATACTGGTGTGATTCATGACTCCAGAGAACATGTTCCACTGCTCCATAGTCCAGTGGTCATGTGCTTTCCACCAGCTGACGATTGGCATTGCGCATATTGATGTGAGACTTGTGTACAACTGCTCAGCCATGGACGCCCATTTCATAAAGATCTTGTGATGATTTTGCTTCCAGAGATAGTTGTGTGGTCTACTATTTTGTGGCAGCCTATAACAGAGCCATATTTAAAGTCACTGAGCTACTCGGTACAACCCATTGTACTGCCATAGTTTGTCTTTGGAGATTTCATGGCTTTGTGCTGGATTTTACGCACCTGTTAACCTGTTAGCGATTGGTGTGACTGAAAGGGTGTCCACATACTTTAGGCTAAAAAGTGTGTATTAATATATATAGTCGTGGGACATAGCTTGCCTTAAAAAGGTCAGGGAGTAGTATTTTTTTACATTTTTACCCTCCTCCTCAGCCCAATGGGGTGCAAAACAGAAGATTGGGGTGGTTTTTCACCCATTGCCCCTCTAGAGCTGCCACTAAATTAATTATAAACAAAAACAGAAGCAAATATCAGATGAAGCTAAATAAATTGTTAATTGTGTAATAAACAATTTATCTCAAACTATTTTTTTGTCTATATACTTGTCTGTTACCCAAATAATGTAATTGTTTTGCTGTAGAAGGCCACACTGGACTAGGTTGGATTTGAAATAAAACAGACAGCTAGAAATAGTTGAAATTGTTAACATAAAATGAAAACGAGAAGCCGAAACAATGTTAAAGGAAATAGGCAATAGTTTTTACTCACCGATTTGCCTTTAAAGGACCATTAACGTCAAAATTAAACTCTCATAATTCAGATAGAGTACACAATTATAAGCAACTTTCCAATTCACTTCCTTTATCTAACTTCACTTCCTTTATCTAAATGTGCACAATCTTTTATATGTAAATGTTCTGAGAAGCACTAGCTCCTACCGAGCATGTGCAAGTTAATGAAGTTACATATGCATTCCGTGGTTGGCCGATGGCGGTCACATGATGCAGTGGGTAGGTAATATGAAACTATTTAAAACTAATAATAACAATAAAACTAGATTTTTCAGAAAAAATCTAAAAATTCAAACTAAGCGCTTTTGTATTTTCTATTTATTATGCATTGATTGATTATGCTTTTTCTGCTGTGTTTAGTGGTCCTATAAAATGAAGTAATTTCAGGTGTCAGTCTCCCTATTCCGCTATTGTGTTATTACCTTTATTTTCTAATTCATATTTAAATACAAAAGGGTGCATCAAATACATTTTTATTGGCAAATATAAAGATATATTACCCATCATTTTTAACTTGAAAATAAACCGTGGCTTGTGTGGAACATATTAGTCTCTTGCAAGACTAAAATAAAATAAATGATGTTTTATTTATCTGGATATTCCTGCTTCTGTTTCCATGCTTCTCACATATAGCCAGCTTCTTTCTATAAATAATGATGAACATGGCTCCATCAGGCACAGAACATTAGAGCAATGTTTCCCTAGCCAGCCCAGTCTACAACACTCTCGGGGATATATGCCAGTCCCCTGCTACTTCCTTTTTCCTTCTTCCCATAGAAGAGATAGACTATACATCATTATTATATTCTATCTATTATTCACAACCTGCAGGCAAAGTGCATGCATCAGCTTAATATCTCTTGCTTAATGGCATGGTTGTGTTGCAAAAGGGTTAATATCTATTTGCATGTCTACATAGTCATTTTTTGTTTATTGTGTGATTATGGCAGGTTAGTGGACTCCATTCTGCCTACAGGAGACTGAGAAAGGCAGGCTTAGAGGCATATTTATTAAATGTCTGTCGGACCTGATCTGACAGTACGGATCTGATCTGGCAGACATCGCTGAATGTAGAGAGCAATGCGCTCTCCGTATTGTGAGCTGCTGGTGCAACGCCGCCCCCTGCAGACTCGCGGCCAATGGGCCGCCAGCAGGGGGTGCAAATCAACCCGATCGTACTCGATCGGGTTGAATTCCGGGGATTCCTGTCCGCCTGCTCAGAGCAGACGGATAGGGTTATGGAGCAGCGGTCTTTGGGACCGCTGCTTCATAACTGCTGTTTCTGGCGAGTCTTCAGACTCGCCAGAAACACGGGCCCTCAAGCTCCATATGGAGCTTGATAGATAGGCCCCTTAGAGTGTAAGTTCTTGGGAGCAGAGCTCTCAAATTCTTGTGTCACTGTTTGTTTCAGTTTTAATTACTTATACTCCCTGTATAATAATATACAGAAAATGATGTCTCATTACAAATAAATTATAATAATCTTCTAGTGACTAGATATGACTGAAAAGCAACTTGCTCTATGTTTCGTTGTCAAACTGATAAATTGTTTTGATCTATAGAACTTTAACATTAGGTTATATTAGTTACATTTGCAATTAAAAGGCCTAAAGGAACATAAAACATGTGATGAGAGCAGGAAGTGATGTCACTAGATTGGGGGCGGGGCTTAGGTCCGGTAGTCTGTGTCGCAGTCAGTTAGTGAAATCAACCTGACTAGATGTATGTTTCTGTGCTCTGTAATAAAATAGAGTTGTACCATCATTGCTGTGTCCTGCATATGTCCTGCATCTCATGACATGGTGTCAGAAGTTCTTGCCTGCGCTTCTGTTCCTGATCGATGACAATGTCAAAGTTTACCCCACCTGAGCCTTTTGACTTCTCTCAGCCTGCAGCTTGGCCCACATTGTGTCAGCGGTTTCAGCGCTTCAGGATTGCTTCCAAGCTGGACAAGGAGAGTGGTGAAGTACAAGTTAATTATCTTTTATAATCTATGGGGAAAGATGTGGAGCCAGTGTTCAATGCTTTTACTTTCCAAGAAGGGGAAGAATTTAAATTTGATATAGTTATGGATAAACTCAGTGCCCACTTTGTGCCCAAAAGAAATGTGATTCATGAGAGAGCTTGTTTTCACAAACGTAATCAGCGTGTGGCAGAATCTGTGGAGTCATTTGTGCGCAGCCTGTATGAACTAGCTGAATTCTGTGAGTTTGGTGTTGCTAAAGAAGAGCAAATCAGAGACAGAATAGTTATTGGAATTGCAGATGCTGAAGTCTCACTGAAGTTGCAGTTAGAGCCTGATTTAACATTAGATGGGGCTATTAGGATGGCTCGCCAGAGTTAACTGGTGAAAAAGCAAAGTGGAAAACTTCAAACTGAGGACTGAGAGTATTGTGGATGAAGTGCAACAGTCCAGGAAAACTGCTAGTGAAAGGCACAGTGTGAGCGGTAGATCTAAAATAATGGATAGACCTAGAAGTGGATGGGCGCAGCATGCCCGATGCACACGGTGCTACCATGCCCATGATCAGAGTGTTATATGCCCGGCCAGAGATAAAAGATGCAGAAAACGTAACAGAATGGGCCATTTTGAAGTGGTGTGTAAAACTGAATACATTAAGGAGATGCAGGTGGACAGTGACCAGGAGGGTCAGGAAGTGTCTTTTGTGGGGTCTGTTGTGGAACGGCCGAGCTCAGAGGAAGATTGGAAGGTTACTTTTACTGTAATGGGAGCCAAAGTTGATTTTAAGATTGACACAGGAGCAGATATCACTGTAATGTCTCTCGCTGCATTTATTGAAGTGCCTCGACAGCCCCAGCTGGCGAAGGTTACTACAAATGTCCATAGTCCTGGTGGCCGCATTGATTGTGCGGGGAAATTTCTTGCCAGCTGTGAGTACAAGCAAAGGAAATTCACCATGTGGGTGCATGTGATTCGAGGTCAGTGTGTTAGCAATTTATTGAGCAGAAAAGCAGCCTGTGATTTGGGCCTCGTGGACAGAGTGAATGAGATCTCCGAAGATGTGTTTGGCGAATTGGGCCTACTGAATTGCAAGCCAGTCCGTATAGCACTTAAAAGTGACGCAGTCCCATACAGTATTTCTACTCCCCGTAGAATTCCGTTCCCGCTCATGCCTCAAGTGGAGAAGGAGCTTATGCGCATGAAGTCTATGGGGGTTATTGAAGAGGTTGTTGAAGCGACTGATTGGTGTGCCCCCATTGTTCCTGTTGCAAAGAAAAACGGAAAGGTGCGCATCTGTGTGGACCTGAAAAGGTTGAATGAGGCAGTGAAGAGAGAGAGATTTGTGCTGCCGACATTAGAAGATATAGCTCCAAAGTTGGCTGGGGCGAAGTTCTTTTCAACATTGGAAGCTTCTAGCGGCTTTTGGCAGATCCCCTTAGATCCAAAGTGCCGCAACTGACTACCTTTATCACACCGGTAGGTCGGTTTTGCTTCTGCAGACTCCCCTTTGGGTTATCCTCTGCTCCTGAAATCTTTCAAAGGGAAATGAGTTCTCTCCTGAGTGACCACTTGGCCACGGCAGTCGTTATGGATGACATTCTGGTGTATGGGTCTACAGTGAAGGAGCATGATCAGCGTTTAAGTTGTGTGCTGCAGGCTATCAAAGAGTCTGGGCTGAAGTTAAATAAAGAAAAATGTCATTTTAGGAAAACTGAATTATGTTACTTTGGGCATATTATCAATGGGGATGGCATCAAACCAGACCCCGAGAAAATTCATGCTATTGAACAGATGAAGTCCTTCTGATGTACATGAGCTGAGACAGATATTGGGCCTTGTAAATTATGTGGGCAAGTTTCTTCCAGATTTATCAACAGTTCTACACCCTATCACAGAGTTGCTAAAGAAAGACGTTGCCTGGGTCTGGGGACCTTCACAAGAAAAATCTTTTATGCAGGCCAAGTCCATGCTGGGGTCTGCCCCAGTGCTAGGGTTCTACGACCGTTTTAAAAAGACTGTGGTTAGTGCGAGCAGTTATGGGTTGGGGCTGCCACCTGCAGTTAAATGAAAATAAACTACAGCCCATCGCCTACTGTTCCCGCACACTGACGGCTGCTGAGTCAAAATATGCTAAAAATTGAGAAAGAGTGCCTGGCTGCAGTTTGGGCCTGTGAGCGCTTTCAGCGTTATCTAGTGGGTTTAGAGAAATTTAGTCTGGAGGCTGACCCTCTAATCAACTCTTATGATATCGACAAAACACCCTTAAGAGGCCAGAGACTTTTAATGAGACTTCTCAGGTTCAATGTTCAGGCAGTGCATATGCCGGGGAAACAACTGGTTGTGGCAGATACACTATCCAGGCTCCCGCTGGCTGCTGCTGAAGAATCCTCAACCGAATCTGATGTGAAAGTGTATGTTGATTCGGTTCTGGCTTCAAAGTCCATTTCTTCAAGGAAACTGGAAGAAATAAAGGAAGAGACATATTTGGACACAGATCTGCAAGAGGTTATAAAGTACATAAAAGAAGGCTGGCCTGAGAGCCGGGCAGCCTGGATGTCTTTAAGTTCTTACCAGTCAGAGAGGTCGCAGCTCACAGAGCTGGAGGGGTTGGTGCTGTTCCAAGACCGCATCATTATCCCTGTCAGCATGAGGAAGGAGATGTTAAACAGGATTCACGATGGCCACTTAGGCATTACAAAGTGCAGAGAAAGGGCAGCTACAGCTGTGTGGTGGCCTGGGATCAGCTCTGACATTGCAAATCACGTGTCTAAATGTGCCTTTTGCTGGGAACACCGGCCTACTCAGAGAAGGGAACCCTTGATTTCTACTCCGCTGCCTGCGGGGCCGTGGCAGAAAATAGCTGCTGATTTGTGTGAACTGCACAGGAAAAAGTTCCTTGTTGTGATCGACTACGATTCCAGGTATTTGGAAATTGCACCTTTGAATGATATCACAAGTCAAGCCGTTATCATTCGTCTGAAGAGCTTGTTCACCCGGTGGGGCATTCCGATGGAGCTAGTGAGTGATAATGGCATGCAGTTCGCTTCTACAGAGTTCAGTGCTTTCAGCAGGGAATATGACTTTGTACATTCCACGTCAAGTCCACATTACCCGCAGGCCAACAGAATGGCTGAAAGGGCAGTTCAAACAACAAAGTTCATTTTAAAACAATCTGGGCCGTACCTAGCCCTCTTGTCATACAGGGCGATGCCCATTCAAGCCACCGGGTTTAGCCTGGCACAGCTGATGCTAGGATGCCAGATTCGCACCACTTTACCCTCAGTGGGTGTCTTCAAGCTGACTGGCTCTGTTCCTCGGGACGAAGTCCTTAGAAGGGATGAAGAGGCCATAAAGGGCTATTGTTTCTTCTACGACAGGAGACATTTCTGTCAGGCCCTTACAGGAACTAAATGCGGTGCAAAGTGTCAGAATTAAACTGGATGATGAGAAGAAATGGAAGACGCCTGCTACGGTAATTGGACGCTCTCCAGAACCAAGGTCTTATGCAGTCCTTACTGATGGAGGGACGGTTACACGCCGTAACCGAAGACATTTTCAGCCTGTACCAGAGAGTCTGGAACTGGATGCCTCAGTACCACCGCCAGTGGGATCTCCTGTTCTAAGAGATGTGCCTTCCCCTCAGCAAGATCACAGCGGGGATATGTCTTTGCCTCCAGCGGACTCTTATTCACCTCCTTCTGTATCAGAGGACAGTTCATGCAAAGTTACATCAAGCGGAAGAGTGGTGAAACTTCCGGCCTGATATAGGGACTGACTTTAGCTAGAACAGTGACCGGAAGTATGGGCAGAATAATCCCATGGTCACTGTGGACTAGGGTAGTCTACCCCGATGTCCAAGTCAGGATGTAATTAATGTTGTTTATTTTTCTGTAACCAATTTGCTATATACTGTTAAAAAATGTTGTTGTATGCTCTTTGTATACCCTGTTATTTGTTATATTTAAATGTATGCTTCGCCCTTTGAAAAGGGGGAAGATGTGATGAGAGCAGGAAGTGATGTCACTAGTTCGGGGGCGGGGCTTAGGTCCGGTAGTCTGTGTCACAGTCAGTTAGTGAAATCAACCTGACTAGATATATCCATGCTCTGTAATAAAATAGAGTTGTACCATCATTGCTGTGTCCTGCATATGTCCTGCATCTCATGACAAAACAAGTTGGGATAGAGACAAAATATAATATGTACTTTTATTACTTTACCTGCAAATTTATACCGCAGTGCCTTGCCATTAACCATTTTTTTTTAAGTTTCCGAATTGTACAGCTGTAACTCCCCCCACATAATTCCTTCAATGGGGTAGAGTTATCATAGTGCGAGCGGACATGACACAATGTATGGGGGTTGGCGAATTAGGGGTTAATATACTTTATTAGTTATTGCGGTGGGGGATTGCGGTTTACAGGTAGATAGATATTGTGTATGCGTGTATGCGTTAAGTGTTAGTTATTTTCAGGAGGTAGATAGATATTGTGCATGCGTTAAGTGTTAGTTATTTTCAGGAGGTAGATAGATATTGCGCATGCGTTAGGTGTTAGTTACTATTTTCAGGGAGTTATGCTGCTCACATACTGTGTGGCGAGGTGAAAATGGAGTAAAATTTAGCTTAATAAAATTAGCTTATGGGAGTAAAAATAGCAGCTGACGGGTGAAATATACGCGCCGCATATATGTGGTGCCCTATTTGTAATACCAAAACTGTGTAAAGACCGGCATCGCCGACCTTTGCAGGCGACGCTGCATATGTAATCTTGACACTGGTATTTATAAAGATGCGGTTGTACCTGTGAAGTACATATCTTGTCTCACTATTATATCTCTCACATCATCCCATAAGATTTTCTCTTGTGCATATGTAGCAGTGGTCTGTGGAATATTTTGAAGGCACTTTTGTGAAGGGTTTTACAGAGAACTCGCTCTATGCACTGAGAAATGAATACAGTAGTTACAATATAGATGCAGCTCAAGTGTTTTTAATAGAGCTGATTTTGCTGTTTGAGGTGATTCAAATCTGGTGTAGCTGTAAGTTTTTTTAGATGTATATAAGTTTCACAGTTTTATTAAATCTAGCCCATTGTGAATGTTTTACTTTTTTGTTACTTAAAGGGACAGTAACCACCTTGTAATAACAAGTAATTTCTGTTGTGTTGCTATAGAATAACATATCAGCCAAGTCTTAGCACTGGGGTGAAAAAGGCTTAGTAGCAAAAGGGTTAACAACCAGCAACATAAAGGGTATGTCATGGTTCTTAAGGGGTTAATATTTAAGCTAACATAGAACTGTGTTGCAAATCGGTATCACATATTCAGCGCAAGGACTTACGCGGCAAAAATTGAGAAATTTTACTCCATTTTCACCTTGCTTCACATAGGCAAAAATATTAATTAATGTAATTATTATAGATGTACTTAAAGGGACACTGAACCCAATTTTTTTTCTTTCATGATTTAGATAGAGCTTGCAATTTTAAGCAACTTTCTAATTGATTTCCTATTATCAAATTTTCTTCATTCTCTTAGTATCTTTATTTGAAAAGCAAGAATGTAAGTTTAGAAGTCGGCCCATTTTTGGTGAACAACCTTGATAGGTGGATAAATTCACCCACCAATAAACAAGTGCTGTCCAGGGGGGACTGAACCAAAAATTGGCAGGCTCCTTAGCTTAGATGCCTTCTTTTTCAAATAAAAATAGCAAGAGAACGAAGAAAAAATTATAATAGGAGTAAATTAGAAAGTTGCTTAAAATTGCATGCTCTATCTGAATCATAAAATAAACAATTTGGGTTCAGTATCCCTTTTAACCCCTTAGTGACAACATCATTTTTCAATTTTCTTACCCATAAGGACCAGGGCTAATTTTACATTTCTGCAGTGTTTGCGTTTAGTTGTAATTTTTTTTCTTACTCATTTACTGTACCCACACATATTATAAACCGTTTTTCTCGCCATTAAATGGACTTTCTAAAGATACCATTATTTTCATCATTTCTTATAATTTACCATAAAAAATTATAAAATATGAGGAAAAAATGTAAAAAAAAAACACTTTTCTAACTTTGACCCCCAAAATTTGTTACACATCTACAACAAACAAAAAACACCCATGCTAAATAGTTTAAAAATGTTGTCCTGAGTTTAGAATATAATTTATATAAAAAACATAAAAAAGCATTTTTCTGTAGTGTAGCACCCCCCCCCCCCAATACCCTACCCCCTCCCAAATCCCTTTCACAGCATTTATTACCCCATCCCTCTCCCTCCTTCCAATACATTTAATGCACTTAATATCGCGGGTGCACCCGCCCCGGTAACTTGCGTGCACTTGAAGGACAGGATCTGGAAAGGCCTCCAGCGATGTGCTGCCCTCCCGCCTCCCTGCAATGGCTCCTACCCACCAACGATCTGCACCATCGCTGGCCGATGCAGAGAGGGCCACAGAGTGGCTCTCTCTGCATCTGTGGCTAACAAAAGGGTATTGCAGGATGCCATATCGAGGCATCACTGCAATACCCTGAAAATGGCTGGAAGCGAGCACGATCGCTTCCAGCACCTCAAACCCCAGAGGACGTGTCAGGCACGTCCTTGGTCACTAACTGTATTTTTTTTGTAGAACGTGCCTGACACGTCCTTGGTCATTAAAGCGTTAAATATGCTTAAAAAAATCAATAGAATATATATGTATATTTTACAGTAATTATAATAATTATTATTAATATTTGTTCCATATTTAATATTTAAATAAAGCGCATTACGATAACTAATTACTAAGTATGCATATTTTACATTCCTATGTTCTTCACATAGAAAATAATGTACTTTTTTATTAAATATATATTTCTATATATGTCTGATACATAAATACATATGTATACAACTATACATAGCTAGACATATACATACTGTATATAAGTGCATTGGAGCACTTTGTAGTAAAATAGGGGAAAACATGAAAAATCATATTTATGCAATATTCATATTTAATAAGGGCTAGATTAGAAGTGGAGCACTGTACTGAGTAATACCAGAGCACGGCATGAGAACGTAGCACAGCGAATGGGGTAAGTTGCACATCAATGGCAGCAAATTATAAATATATATGTACAGTATATGCTTATATACATATATTTATGTGTTAATATGTTCGCATAGACCGCAATGTAAAGGCAATTCAGTGCCGTTTTGTTTCTAACATCCTACAGCCGCCAACTTTAGCCCCTAGAAATTGCTAAGGGCAGTTACTTTATTTTTTATAAAATTATTTTACACTTGATTTTGGGGGCATTTGGTGGAATGTGATTATGTAATCAGCAGAATGCACACAAAGGAGGTAGCACATTTTGACAAGGAAATTGTTCCCTCTGATTTTGCTACGTCCAGGACATGCGCGCATGCATGGTTGATGAGATCTCAGCTTATTACATGCAAAGTGTACAAGTGACATTTATAATACAAGACCTGGCAAAATAAACAAGTATTGGGAAGTGATCATGTTTTTATTTTCTAAATAGCTTTTCAAACTACTACTTTTATATCCACCAGACTTATATATATATATACAGGTGGCCCTCGGTTTACAACGGTTCAATTTACACCGTTTCAGAATAATAACAACCTTATTTTTCAGTCATGTGACTGCTATTGAAAAGCATTGAGAAGCAGTGCACTGATTAAAATAGCCGGTAGGTGGAGCTGTCCGCTTGTGTTGCAGCAAAGATATGCAAGCCAAGCAAGCAGAAATTAATCAGTTTAACCAGACCTGAGCTATCGAGCAGCTTGCAAAGGAACAAGATCTTCCTATCTATAACTCAGTCCAGATTGGAATGCATAGAAAGAACTGTTTGCAGAAAAATGCAAGTGAAGTCTGTGTTGTGTAATTATTTTATTAGGTGTATAATGCTGTTTAGCAAATGTTTTTGTTCATTTAACTTAGTTTAATTATATATTCTGTGTTGTGTGATTATTTTATTAGGTTTATAATGCTGTTTAGCATTTAAAGTCTTCATTTCAAAGCTTTAAAAATAATGTATTAGGTGTTACTTATGACAATTTTGAGAGGGGCCTGGAACCTAACTCCCTCACTTCCCATTTACTTACATTATAAACTGGGTTTCAATTTCCAACGGTTTCAATTTACAACCATTCCTTCTGGAAACTAACCCCGGCTTAAACTGAGGGCTACCTGTATATATATATATATATATATATATATATATATATATATATATATATATTATGGGTAAAGTCTGAAATCTGTGTAATCCTAGTATTACCCGGGTAATGCTAGGATAACCCAAGTGGCTGTGGGTAAACACTGATAAACTGTAATTTGCCCCCCTTGAACCCCCCAGACGGAAGCAGAAAAAGATAGTGAAGATGGGGGAATTACAGTGAATCATATATATGTTTGAAGCAGTGACTCGATTAGTCCGAGGGGATTTATGATCTTACATCAGGCATTACCCACAGCCGCTTGGGTAATCCCAGCATTACATATTTAGACGTGTGTGTATGTATCTCTATGTTAAAGCCCTCTGCAGTCCTTGAGACACCATATCTTTGAGCCCTTACAACTTTTGATTGCAATTGTTTTAAATAATTTATATTAGATAGTGTTATTATGAGTGTAACTTTACTTGTAAATGTATTTTTTATGTGTTTTGTGACACTTTTTTATTTAAGCGGCGTAACAGTTAACCAGAGCTCTGAGGTTGCGCTATCCCAGATTAGGCCGAAACGATCGTCTGGGGTCGCCATTTTCCTTGTTCACAGGAGAATTGCCTGGTATTTGGGGGCTGGATTGACCATGTTGGCGGGATCAGAATGAGCACAATTGGGCAGAAAGAAGCTACTCCCAGGTGGCAACCGGGCCATAGAACAAGCCACTGAGCTGCTGTTCGTTCCTGTCAGACTGCTTCTCTTTCTGTTTTGCATATACGCTATCAAATGTTTTACTAAATAAATGTCATTACATAGAAACGGATAAAAATACACACATATAAAATAACACACAACATAAAAAACTCAAATAGAAAATGTTATTAAAAACATAATGCAATTATACAAAAAAGGGTTAAGTTTTTGAATAAAACATCCTTTTGTGTGTTAAATTAACCTTGTGCACACAAAACGTGTTCCTGTTCCTTCACATAGAAGAATATGTTCTATTAATTCTTAAATACAGATATCTGATGGTATAAATATATATATATATATACATGCACATGCTTTTATATAGATATATACAGATATATATATGAATATCTATTTTAAAATACTTAGAACATATTCCCCTATGTGCAGAACATTGTTAACTATTTACCGTAAATACATAGTTAAAACCATTATTAAATTATTAAAAATATGATTTTACATATTTGTATCTACTAAACTGCAAAGGGTCACAATGTGTGTGTGTATATATATATATATATATATATATATATATATATATATAATATAAGGGATAAGAGGATAAATGGTTGATATAAGTATACACAACTCTAACTATAAGGTATAGAAAAAATATGTTAAAATAGTTTTTATTGAGATAACATTTTCCAACATAACACATGTCTTATACAGTAGTTTACAGAATCATCTCATCAGGCAGCGACATACAAAGTCCAGCACACATCATTTTAAAGTTTACATTTCTGTCATTGGCCCCCTTTGTATACAATAGGTTCTCAAACTCGCATCCCATGCCTGATACGTTTCCCGTGAAAGACAGTCCGTATATAACTCAATTTCTTATTACTAAAAAACAAATAAAATTAATCAAACAAACAATAACTGAACAAACAAACCTAACATTTGGTCCCTTAGAATATATAAATCAGATATCAATATAATCTCTTGTGACTCATTCTTCTAGTGTTTCTCCCTTCGTCACTGAAGAAGGGGAATCGCCTTTACTTGGTCTACTCTTGCAACCCAGGGCATTCCTTGCCTAGACTGACGTGCCTCCTGCCTCTATTCCCATTTTCTATGAAAACTGCACTCTTATCTACAATAGTGGTATTAAGCTGAATTGGTTAAATCTGATGCGTTATCCAGTAGAACCAGATTTTGTGAAATGTATCAACCGTGCCCAGTGTCATTGCTGCCGTTTCGTAGAAGGAGTATGTCATTTTAAGTCTTTCTAGTATTTCATTCCACGTCGGTACACCCTCCTTCCAGTATCTAGCAATACTAACCCTTGTGACCGTGCAAAGAATTCTAATGAGGGTATTAATATGTTTATTGAAATTTGGCAAAGGAGCATTTAATAATCCCTGAGATATAGTTAGCGATATTTGCTCTTCTAAGAGAGAGCTAAGATAAGCTGAGAGTTTGGTCCAGATATGGGCTACTTTGGGGCATTCCCACCACATGTGTAAATAGGTTCCGATTGAGTTACATCCCCTATAACAGTTACTATTCCTACTCTCTGTGTAGTGCGATGTTCTAGTTGGTGTCAAATACCATCGAAAGATGACCTTAAGGCTATTTTCTCGCAAATCAGCACTAATTAGTCCTTTGCAAGAGGAATGAAATAAATCCTGCCACTCTTCAGTCTCCATTGTCGTGTTTGTGTCCGCCTCCCATCTAAGCATAGTAGGTGATTTAGTGCTCTCTCCTGAAGTCTGTATTGCTAGGTATAGTTGTGAAATAGATTGCCTAGGTCGTGTCGTGTTGCTACATAGCCTTTCCAGTGTGGTGCTTGGTTGTCTACAGATGTTTGGTAAAAATTTATGTAGGGCCGATATGATTTGTAAATATAGATACCATTTAAGGGGGTAGGGCATCAATTTATCTTGCATCTCATTGAAAGTCAGCTGTTTTTTATTTGCTAGAAGGTCACCCACCCTGTAAAGACCCTTGTTCTCCCATTTGTCTAGTTGTTTTCGGTATTCAGTCGGGATAAGGTACTTGATTGGCATCTTGAGGGAAAATTCTGGCATCTTACCCTTCCTATATGCTACTTTCTTCCAATGATTGAGTGAGAATACGGTGATGGGGGAGCACTGCTTAGTTTGGTGCTGGTGTAGTGATCTATCCCAAATCAGGTCACCCGGAGAATCCAGGTTTCCTATCTCTGCCTCCAATACCCCCCATATCACCTCTCCTGTTGTGGAGCTGAGTAAAGCATTTTGGGCCAATCTAGCCGCCTCATAATAATCCAGCAAATTAGGTACCCCTACACCCCCCAGCTGTCTGTGTTTAGTCAATGTTATATAAGGGATTCTCGCCTGCTTCCTGCCGTTTATAAAAAGGTTGATTTCTGACTGTAAGGTTTTTAGGTCTGATTTTTGGATTGGGACAGGTAGGGTCCGAAACAGATATAAAATCCTGGGTAAGAAATTCATCTTTATGGCAGATATTCTGCCGTACCAGGAAAAGTTCAATAATCTCCATTTAGTGATATCTTTGTGTAGCTCTTTATATAAAGGGAGATAATTTATCTTATACAAGTCAGTATACTGCGTCGATAGCTTAATGCCTAGATATGTAATATGTGACTTAACCCAGGAAAATGAAAAGTTTAACTCAATTAATTTTTTCGTGTGGGCTGGTAAAGCTATGGCCATTGCCTCGCTCTTTTCCATGTTTATCTTATAACCCGACACTAAGGAGAACCTCTGTAGAATATCATATAAGCCTGTAAGAGATATCAGGGGTCTAGTCAATGTTAATATGACGTCGTCTGCGAACAGAGAAATCTTATAGTCAGTGTCTCTAATTTTAAGTCCGGTTATTTCAGACGTGTGTCTGATGTTGGCTGCTAGCGGTTCCATGCACAAGGCAAACAGTAGCGGGGAGAGCGGGCAGCCCTGCCTCGTACCGTTTCGTATATTTATGGATCTAGAATGGTGTCCCATGGCCCTCACCGTAGCTGTGGGGTTGGAGTAAATACTGCGTAGGGCGTCTACAAAGGGGCCTTTGAATCCTAGCCTATCTAAGACTGTGAACATGTATATCCAATCTACTCTATCAAACGCCTTCTCTGCATCCAGTGATAGGACCAGAGAAGGCGTTTTCGTTCGGTCAAGTTGGGTTATTGTAGTTATTATTCGTCTGACATTGTCAGGTGCCTCTCTCCCCGCCACAAACCCCACCTGATCTGGGTGCACTATGCTCGGCAATATATACTTTAATCTGTTCGCCAATATTTTGGTGAAGATCTTCAGATCTTGGTTCACAAGAGAAATAGGCCTGTAACTGCTACAATACTGTGAGTTTTTACCTGGTTTGGGTATCACAATTATTCTGGCTCCAAGTAAATCGTTTGGGATCTCATACCCCTGCATAATATAATTCGAGAATTTGACTAGATGTGGTGTTAGGGAAGATTTAAATAGTTTATAGTATTCTCCGGGTAGTCCGTCAGGACCCGGAGCCTTTCCTGGCTTCAAGTCCTTAATGGCCTTTAGTACCTCTTCTGCCGTTATTTCCTGATTTAAACTATCTCTATCCTGTTCTGATATAGTGGGTAGGTGCGCATCGTTTAATAATTTTGTTAGTATGGAGTTAGTGGTCGGGGATTGGACTACATGAGTTCCGTCGTATAGAGTGCTATAGTACTGGGCAAAGCAATCTACAATTTCCTGTGGGTGAGTGGTTGTAGTGCCGTCGTGTTTTTGGATCTGTGCTATAGAAGCTAATCTCGCGCGTTCGCGAATCTTATTTGCTAGATATTTATCTGGCTTGTTTGCGTATATATAATAGTTTGTCTTAAGCCGAAAAGCTGCTCTGACTGCTTGATCGTTTAGAATAGCTGCAAGTTCTAGTCGTCTGTTTTGGAGTTGTGTCAGCACAGTCCTAGATTGGGTGAGTTTATGTCGTCTTTCCAGTGTTTCTACCTCTACCTGTAAAGCTAATCTCTGAGTGTGTCTCTTTTTAAGGAGGGTAGATTTTTCCTTTATAAGTATTCCCCTTAGGTGAGTCTTGTGTGCCGCCCACGTCATGATAGGGTTAACCGTCGTCCCTGTGTTAATGCCCCAGTATTCTAACATACTACGTTCAACTGTAGTAAGGACCGTGGGGTCCTTCAGGCAAATGGGGTCGTATGTCCAAGATCTCATTCTACTCGGTACTTGAATATTGCCCAATGCGAGCTGTACTATGGAGTGGTCCGACCACACACACGAATGGATGGCAGAGTTTATCAGTATAGGCTGTAAAAATTGGCTAACAAATATGTAATCGAGCTTACTATATGTTTTGTGTGCCGCTGAGAAAAAGGTGGTGTCGTTTGTGTGTCCATATAATGTCTTCCAGGAATCTAGCAATAAACCTGTGGTTAGACAGTCTTGTATTGCTTTAAGCATCTTGTATTGTTTTATTTGCTTATTCGTAAGTGGGGAAACATGTCTTCTAGAATGTAATGTTAAATCTACATTAAAATCACCAGCCAAAATTGTTCTAGTTTGGGACCACCCCGTCAAGAGATGGGTGATTTGCCTGAAAAAGGTGTCTTGTTTGTCGTTTGGTGCGTAAACATTGCAGAACAAAATATCGGAACCCTGAATTTGGCCTCTCACAATCAAATATCTACCCTCCTTGTCCTCAATTGTCTCTAGGTGTACATAGGGCAGGGAGGAGTGTATTAGTATGGACACCCCACGTTTTTTAGAATCAGTGGTGGAGTGAAAGTGTTGTCGGGAATCCTTAGCCCAATATCTCGGTATTTGAGACTTTAGGAAATGTGTCTCTTGGAGAAAGATCACATTTGCTTTCAAAGATCTGTACTGTGTTATTGCCGTCCTACGCTTAATGTCAGAGTTCAGTCCCCTAACATTATGTGAGATTAGGTTAATGGTCCAGGAGTCCATCTATCCTAGTAATGAAGTGAATGTAGCAATATATAGAGCTGTCAGTGAGTGGTGTATAAGTTGAGATGAGAGCACTATAGTAGTTAAATGTGTATATATGTGGGAATATCATACCAAAAAACATATTACCCTTCACCTTGGGTTTTCTTCCCATTTCCCTGGATGCCCTGGAGGAGGTCGAGTAGACACAGCAAGATAGCGAACAAATGAACATAAAAAAGATGTAGCATGAGCGAGCCCATACTAAACCAGTAATAATAACTAAAAAAGAAAAAACAGAACAGTAATAACAACAAAACTTAGTAACCTTATTGTGAAAAACATACACTGTATCTGTTAACATACTAAAATTGCACAATGGGGTGGGTGTGCAGTATTAAGCTGTGTATATCATAAAAATTGAACATAGCTATTATAAGAGTGCGTGTATTAGATTGTAGCTAGTGCTAATCTAGCCAATAACCATGGAAACAAACGTTGTCATCTTTGTGAGGGATTACTTCCTTTACTATGAAGATAATGAATTATCCGGGGTCAGAACTTTAGCCTATATATTAAGTCTTTCTCTGAAAAGTTAGAGTCCTTTGGGCAAGGCACAATAACCTGGCATAAAAAACAAAGTTATACTCGCCTGCAGGGCGATCTAATTGGTTAGAGTCTCTCCGATAGGTGGTCTTTCACTTTCGAGCAATCCTTTTAGTCTTTAATCAAGACTTTATACCTGTTGTTTCAGTTCAGGACCTAGAGTCTCTCAGGTCTTCTGTTTCTTTTTCGTCACCTTGGTCCATCTGTCTTTGGTGTTAAGTGCTTGACGCGAAGAGTGATGAGCCACTTCCTGCTCTTGAGATGATGGTAGTTCTGGACATTCAAGTTTCAATGCCCTACAGATATTTGGTATCTCTTCAGGGTCTTTGAGTGATAGTGTTTTTCCTTCGTGCAGAATATTAAGAGAAAATGGGAATCCCCATCTATAGGGTATTTGGTTTTTGCGTAGTAGCTGTGTGAGGGGACGCATAGTACTACGTCGTTGGAGTGTTCTCAGGCATAGGTCCTGGAAAAACTGGATAACCGAGCCTTTAAATTTGAAAGTAGGATTTGTTCTCGCTGCTGCTAATATTTCTTCCTTGTCGCGGAAGCGCAACATCTTAATTATAATGTCTCTTGGTGGGTCTCCCTTTTTAGGTTTTGCTCTCAGCGCTCTGTGCGCTCTTTCCATTTCAAATTTACCTTCTTCCTTGGTATCCGTAATGGTTTGAAACAGCTGTAGAAGAAACTCAGGTAACTCTGATGTTATTATTGTTTCTGGGACCCCTTTGAGTCGGAGGTTGCACCTGCGGTTCCTGTTTTCCAAATCCTCCATTTTGTCCTGTAGATCTACTATATCTTGTTGTTGGGAGGACATGTGTTGGGAGAGAACATTTATATCCTCAGATGTAGCTTCTTCTTTGTCTTCTAGAGATTCAATTCGTGTACCTAAGTCCAGAATTTCTTGTTTAATTTCTGTGAAACTATTGGTCACCGTAGTCTGCAGCGTGTCCATCTTCTCCCACATCTTGGTGAAAACATTATTAATGTCCTGCTTGGACATCAGGTTTTGGAGATCTGCTTTTGTTGCTGGGGTTAAGTCCTTTTTATTAGATTGAGAATCAGTGTCAGATTCCATTTCCTCTTCTAGTTGCAGAGCTTCTGTGTCTTGACCTTTGTCTCCTTTGGAGGGCTTGAAAAAAGGGTGCTGTATAGATGGCTTTGCTCCAGCCCCTATTTTATTTTGTTTTCTGGCAGACATGTCTGTCTCATATATTGTAAAATCTTATCTGTGTGCACCAGAACTAAACAGTTTATTTTTCCCTTGTTGAGATATATAGGATAAAGCAATAAAGGGTATTTTCAGCAGTGAACAGGGAGCTTATGTATGTTTGAAATCTGTGTCAGTGGTTGCTAATGGTGCCCCCTTTGCTATATTGAGTTTCCAATATTCTGAAAATCTTCATTATTCAAGTCCTCTTGAGATATCTACATTATTAGTGTGCTTTTAACATAAGCTGTCTCCCCCCTTTCAGAACTTATAACTTTAATCCTGCTGTTATTATGATTTGGTTTCTCTCTGTGGCTCATCTAGGCTAGCCGTTGTAAAGTGCCCCCAGTCTCACAACCATTAGATAGAGTAGGGCTGATAAGATTCCTACCGCTTCTTATTGCAATAACTGTCCCTTTTATGGCTTGTGATTAGGTGGACTAGGCTCCGTTCTGTTCCTTATCCTACATCTTAACTTGATCACAGCTTGTCTCTTAAAGCACGTACGCTGCAATGTCTGTTGCCGCGTCAGTGCTGTGTCAAGATGGCGGTGCCCCGTTCCTTACAGCTCCTCCCTATTCCTCCCCAGGGGCCCGGCAACTGTTAAGTGTGTAGCGGGTATGTTAAACTTGATTACCCGGTCCAGATTCTAATGCGGTGTGTTACTGCAGAGACCTTCCTTCCTTGTCTCTAGTGTTGCTTCGGTCAGCCTCATTCACAGCTCTCCTCGCCTGCCGCGGCCTTATCTCTCTGTGGGTCACATAAAGATGCGTAGTTCTGCTGAGTGTCTCTCAGCGCTGTCAGCCGCTATATACTTGATCCCTTGTGTCACAGGAAGGTATTCCCTCTGTCTTTAGCTAAAGTGCTTCGCATACATGATGTGTAGCGCTCTTAAGTTGCTCAGCTTGCACGGAGCTCAGTGACTAAGCCGCCATCACCGTGCTCCTCCAGGCTCCGCCCCCCCAGGTATAGAAAAAATATATATGTACCAAGTGGTGCAGACCCTATAAGTTTAAATATAACAATAAACTATAAGAAAAGAGAGGGAATAAAGCACTCTTTTAAAATTAAAGGTAAATATGAGTTTATAATTAGGGCACTAAATGAGCAGAGTACCTATTATACATCACCATTCACGACAATTACAAGCATAAGTGCAAGTGTAGATACATACAGTATAAAAAACATATAGCTAGGTCACGTTACTAGGAAGAGCCCATATACATCGGCAGCAAATAAGCACAAAAGGGTAGAACGAATCCACTACACCCCAGCTGCACACAGAACCCCCTTAACAAGAAGCCAAGGAGGAAAAGCCTGGGCAGGTTCACATATAGGGATCTAAGTGGATCGTAATAACCTAGAGTAGAAGGCAGACATAGGCAGTTAAATGCAGAGTAATATACATTGAAAGCCAAAAAGCATCAGCAAGATGTGAATAGATCAAGCACATACAAATAAGCAGATGAGCTGTTAGTAGCAACAGTTTTAATTGTGCTTAAAACATAATGTTCCTCGTAAAAGGGTTTCTATCATAAATCAACACTCCACAGTGCGGTATACAGGAACAAAGTGAGTCACAATTTATGGTGCAAATTCCACATCCATAATGAATACACAGTCCCACTTAAATGTGAGATCCAAAAAGTATCTGCCTTCAAGTGTTAAAAGATCCAGGCTGTATCCCAAAGCCTCAGCGTTCTGTCAGCCTCAAAAACGCAGCAAAACAGAGCAGTAATACACATATGAGATGCAGTGGGCGGGGTAATCTGACACAAGCAACCAATGTAACAGTGTCATGTGGCCCCACAAAATGTAACGGTTGTCTAGACTCAGGTGGTACATAGGTTGGATCGTACAATACACAATATACTACTCGGTAAACACCATCAGCAAAACAACCATAATATTTCTAGACAACCGTTACATTTCGTGGGGCCACATGACACTGTTACATGATGTTGTTTAATGGAATGCGCCCTTTACTGTATCTATTAATAATTTGGGCTTCACATATTTTATTATATTTTTTAAAATTATATGTTTGTTTTTAATTTTACTGCAGCGCGGGCATACACACTGAGGCCAACTCGCCTGTAGAAATCATGGACCCTCTGATGTAGCTTATTTAGCAGATCTGACCGCATGTGTGCGCATGCGCAATTCATCAAATTCCCATATAATTCCTCGACCCTTTGCTTCGACTTAAACAGATGATTTTGCGAAGTTGGGCCTCTTGCACATGTGCAGTGAGTGCCACACGCGTCCAACAGCTGATGTCACGTCAACGGAAGTGATGCGGGACCAGAATTTGTATGCTTCCAGACAAATTTTAGAACACCACCCTAACAGAAGGGAAGAGCAAACATTACATGAGATCACGCCCCTTCACCAATCGAAATAACATATTCTAAGTAGGTTGGAATGAAGGAAACTGCACACGCATGATTGTTCTTTCATGGGGAGCGAGCAAATTCCCCAGCAACATATATCAAATAGTTTGAGCGCTCTATCTCTTAAACATTCTACAGTACAGTACTAATACATTTTACAATTCCTTTTACACAATAAAGGAATCCAATAATAAACTTTAAGCGTGAAGAATATATATATATATATATATATATATATATATAAACTAAATATATATTCAAACATCTAACACCTTATACAGTGTCAACCCCATAAACATACACATCACTTATTCCAAAGCAATGAAAGATGCAGCCGGCCTGGCACACACAGCAAAATTCACAGGCACCAGCACAGCTGACAGACTGATTCAGCCAACAACATGAACACGGGCACACTTTTATTCAGCTCAGCTCCGTGTTCATACCAGCAAGACACAGAAGGGGTTTTATGTAGCGCAAGTCTGTTTTCACTCTTGCAGTGATGTCATTGTGAGGAGTGGAGCATGTGCAAGTGCACTAAAGGGAGAAACAACTTGCTGGCCCGGCTAGAAAATGATCTTAGGCAAGGCTGGATTGGCCTTACATATAAACTGATATAATATAATTCTGAAACAAAATATTTAGGGAAGGAGTATCCCAGTAATCCCCATTGAGAAAAATGGTGTGTGTGTGCATTATACTAAGTCAATGGAAAATAGGGCTGGTCTCCAAATTTCCCAGAGCTGCTTTTTTATTACCAGTCCCGCCCTGATTTTAGGGGCTTAGGTAATGTGGTTTGCAAACAATCTTTTTAAAAAATATTTAAAAATACAGACAACAATTCACAAGAATGTTCAGCACTACCATAATTAACTGGCTTTTATGTTAAAAATTGGATCACTTGTTGGGTAAACTATCCTTTTAAATGTAACTGTACTTTGGAATGTGTTTTTCATCTGTTTTGTGACACTTTTGTTATGAAAAACAGTTTAACTAGAGCTCTGAGGACACAGTAATTATTCTAGCGTAAATTGCTATTGCGCTCAAGCAAATGCGTTTACTTAAAAGGAAAAAATCAGGAGCGCTATAGCTAAAGGTGATGATGCAGAAAATGACAATAGACTTATTTAAAATTAAAATTAAAAAATTAAAATTAAAAATGCATTTACTTTCAGCTTGTAATACGAGTGGAAAACCCAACAAGCGCTAACACCTGCGATAAACTCCTTAACACGTAACTGTTAGCGCTCCACTAGTAATCTGGCCCTAAATACATTACAGCAGGTAAAATGGCCTATTGGGGACACATTAAAGGGGTGTGCAATGTTCTTTTAACCTCAGTATTGACTCATTCCTTTTCTGGTGCACCATAAATTATGAAAGTTTATCATTAAAAATGTCCTTCTTAGCAATCCGCATATTGAGATATCTGTGATACCAGCTAATTTTGTTAACAAAAATGTAGTTTTAAATGCTTACAACACAGATTCCTACATAAAATATTAGGACAAAAATACAGTATCTGAAGTAAATACATATCTCATTACTTTAAAAGGGACACTAAACCCATTTTTTTTCTTAAATGATTCAGATAGAGTATGCAATTTTAAGCAACTTTCTAATTTACTCCTATTATCAATTTGTCTTCGTTCTCTTGCTATCTTTATTTAAAAAGCAGGAATTTAAAGCATAGGAGCTGGACCATTTTTGGTTCAGAGCCTGGGTTATGCTTGCTCATTGGTTTGCTAAATGTAGCCAACAATAAGCAAGTGCTATCTAGGGTCCTGAACCTAAAATGGGCTGACTGCTAAGCTTTATATTCCTGCTTTTTATATAAAGATGACAAGAGAACAAAGAAAAATTGATAATAGGAGTAAATTAGAAAGTTGCTTAAAATGTCATGCTATATCTGAATCATGAAAGAAAAAAAAATTGGTTTATTATCCCTTTAAATTTAAAACAACAAACAATAACAATAAAATCCATAAATATAGTGAACCCCTTTAAATGACCTTTAGAACTTTTAATGCAGTTGCATTCTTTTTGGTTTGCCCGGCGCTTTGCAGACCTATCTAGTCTTGCTGTAGCAACTAACTTTTGAAACAAGCTAAATGTACACGATGTTGCAGGGTCATTTAGGGGCAGTGGAAAAATCACAATGGTCAGAGATAAAATACAGGAAAAGCATGCAAAAGGGAATCAAAGTATATTTAAAAGTTTGTTTCTTTTGTTTTGTATTTTACTTCACATAATTAAAAATTATATGGAGCATTTCATTTTGAGTTAAATGGCCCTTTAAAATAGATAC
Organism: Bombina bombina; assembly: GCF_027579735.1. NCBI lineage: Eukaryota > Metazoa > Chordata > Amphibia > Anura > Bombinatoridae > Bombina > Bombina bombina. Next base: position 1,414,916,254 of record NC_069499.1, on the reverse strand, counting down.
TCAATCCATACTTATTGCAAATGTGTGGATAAAATTTCTTAGTGACAACCATTTCCCGATCTCTTGACTTTTTTTTTTCATTTGCATTGCTAACCCTAACAATAAAGGCTTTATATTGCCATCTGCTGATGTTCCGTTAAGCATAACATGTCCGTGAATAAAATTCATGCAAGAAAATTCAAATGGGATTAATATCACATTAACAATGTTGTTGTAATTGTGGTTTTCTAAGTTTAGACCATTATCAGTTATATCTAGACTGACCATATTGCCGCTTTAAGAAGGGACACATATGAAAAATACATATGTCAGGGTTCTTATACAAAACATTTCTTTAAACAGCCCTGAAAAAAGCTTTGCCATATGTATTTTTCATATGTGTCCCTTTTTAAAGCGGCAATATGGTCACCCTAGTTATATCCTGACTATAATGACTAATGATCACTTAGAATGGGTATATTTAGCATAAAACCTATTTACCCATATTTATTTAATCTATTAATATTCTCTGTGTGCTCAAATTTGATCCTTGATCCTTACTGTATCTAATCACAAAATGAGATCTCATTATTCTAATGGCCTTCAGCAGCAATCTTTATTTTCATGGTGTAACATTTGAGTAGCCCTTGGATAGACTGTTCAAGGGATAGATAGGTCAAAATTTTAAATTTGAGTGGATGCATTTTAATTTTAAATGGAAGCATTTTGTAATACCATTAGCAAAAATGCTTCTAGAACAAGTTCTGACTGTTTCATTGGCATATGCACATATGCTACTTGTGTCTAGGGGATCAGTAAAATGTATATAAATATATATGCATAACTGGGGAATGGGTAATAAAGGGATTATACATCTTTTTATACAATAAACATGTTGGTGTAGCCCATCCCTTTACACGCCCTGCCTGCTCAAAAAAATTGCTGTGTATTGTGTCATTGAAGACAGCATATGTGAGTATGCTGCTGAGAAACCGTAAACTCTACTACTAGCATTTTTGCATATATTTCAAACATTCTTTTTATTTAAAATGTAAATGCATATTTCAGTATTGACCTTTCTATCCCTGTAATCTTAGATAGACTGTTAAAGGGATACCAAACCTAATTTTTTTCTTTCATGATTCAGATAGAGCATGCAATTTTAAGCAACTTTCTAATTTACTCCTATTATCAAGTTTTCTTTGTACTGTTTGTATCTTTATTCGAAAAGCAAGAATGTAAGCTTAGGAGCCGGACCATTTTTTGCTGATGCTACCCAGGGTTCTGAACCAAAAAATGGGCCTACTTCTTAGCTTAGATGCCTGCTTTTTCAAATAAAGATACCAAGAGAACAAAGAAAAAATGATAGTAGGAGTAAATGAGAAAGTTGCTTAAAGGAATACTAAACCCAAATGTTTTCTTTCATGATTCAGATAGAACATGCATTATTAAGCAACTTTCTAATTTACTCCTACTATTAATTTATGTTTGTTCTCTTGCTATCTTTATTTAAAAAGCAGAAAGTTAAAGCCCATTTTAGGTTCAGAACCCTGGATAGCACTTGCTTATTGGTGGCTACATTTGGCAAACCAATAAGCAAACATAACCCAGGTTCTGAACCAAAAATGAGCCGTTTCTTAAGCTTTACATCCTGCTTTTTAAATAAAGATAGCAAGAGGACAAAGCAAAATTGGTGATAGGAGTAAATTAGAAAGTTGCTTAAAATTGCATGCCCTGTCTGAATCATTAAAGGGACAGTCAACACCAGAATTTTTGTTGTTTAAAAAGAAACATAATCCCTTTATTACCCGTTTCCCAGTTTTGCACAACCAACACAGTTATATTAATATACTTTTTACCTCTGTAATTATCTTGTAGCTAAGCTTCTGCTGACTGCCCCCTTATTTCAGTTCTTTCGACAGACATGCAGTTTAGCCAATCAGTGCTCAGTCCTAGGTCACTTTACGTGCATGAGCTCAATGTTATCTATATGAAACATGTGAACTAATGCCCTCTAGTGGTCAAAATGCATTCAGATTAGAGGCAGTCTTCAAGGTCTAAGAAATTAGCATATGAACCTCCTAGTTTTAGCTTTCAACTAAGAATAGCAAGAGAACAAAGCAAAATTGGTGATAAAAGTAAATTGGGAAGTTGTTTAAAATTGCATGCCCTATTTAAATCATGAAAGTTTTTTTTGGACTTGACTGTCCCTTTAAAGGGGAAAAAATGGGTTTAGCATCCCTTTAATATCTTAACTTAGTATAGGCAGGGGGTAGGAAATCATGATCCCTGAATTGATGGAAACAATAATACTGCTCCTGCATATTTTTAAACAGATCTTTTCCAATATTTAAAATATTGCTTCTAGAATATGAAAGAGCACTATTTAAACATTTTGAAAATATATTTTTCATGATAAAAAAAAAATACATTAAAATTGTTTATTTTGATTCTGAAACAGGAAGTTTATGTTTGTGTTCTGTGCGCTGTATGGTTCACTGGTAGATAAAGACAACTGTTAAAGGGACAGTCAACACCAAAATTGTTATTGTTTAAAAAGATAGATAACACCTTTATTACCCATTCCTCAGATTTGCACAACTAACATTGTTATATCAATATACTTTATAACATTTAGACCTCAAAAGTTCTGCCTGTTTCTAAGCCACTACAGACAGCCTCTTATCGCGTTCTTTTTTTATTTGCTTTTCACAACAGGAGACTGCTAGTTCATGTGGGCCATATAGATAACATTGTGCTCACACCTGTGGGTTGTGGATGACACTGCACTAATTGGCTAAAATGCAAGTCAATAGATTATAAATAAAAAGTCATGTGATCAGGGGGCTGTCAAAAGAGGCTTAGGGGCTGATTTATCAATGTCTGTCCGACATGATTCGCTGTAGCGTATCATGTCCGACAGACATCGCTGAATGCCGATGATACGCTGTCTGCATTTAATATTGCACAAGCAGTTCTGGTTAACTGCTTGTGCAATGCCGCCCCCTGTAGATTGGCCGCTAGCAGGGGGTGTCAATCAACCCTTCTTAGATTCTTGCACCTGGGCCCTGTGGTTTCTAGTTACGCCTCTGGAAGCACATTTGAAAATAGAAATTAATTTAAAAGTGTCTTAAAATTGCATGTTCTATCTGAATCCTGCAAGCTTAATTTTAATTTACTTCTATTATCTAATTTGCTTCATTCTTTAGATATCCTTTGTTGGATAAAGAGCTATGCACATGGGTGAGCCAATCACAGCAGGCATCTATGTGCATCCATCAATCAGCAGCTACTGAGCCTATTTAGATATGCTTTTCAACAAAGGATATCAAGGGAATAAAGCAAATTAGATAGAAGTAAATTGGAAAGTTGTTTATCCTTTGCTGAAAGGTTTATCTAGGAAACCTCAGGAGCAGCAAAGAACCTAGGTACTAGCTGCCGATTGGTGGTTGCATATTGGCTCACCCATGTGTTCAGTTAGAACCCAGTAGCGCATTGCTTCTCCTTCAACAAATGATACCAAGAGAATGAAGCGCATTCAATAATAGAAGTAAATTAGAAAGTTGTTTAAAGTCGTATTCTCTATCTGAATCATGAAAAACATTGTTTGGGTTTCTTGTCCCTTTAAGTCAAACAGGTGCAGATTTAATGGCTTGGAATGAGTCAAGTAAATGTAAAAGTGTCAGTCCCCAAATAAATTGACATTAATCATATGCAATGGCTGTTCTAGTAGCTGGGAAGTTCCTGCTGTATACCTTGATCCTGACTAGAACCCCTATCACATTACCACATTGAATAAAGTATCATTTGCATCTTTGTAAGATTTTTATAATGAGAAACACATCACACAACTGAGTGGGCCCTTGTCACACAGAAATAGCATGCACATGAGGAATCTAGAAGATTTGTGAGGTCCCTTAGAGAAAGATTGTAAACAGGGATAAAAGAAGCCCCCAAGACTGACACTTAGGGATGGATAGCAAGCGTGGGAAGGTTTTGTCCATCTATGCATGTATATCAGTCTTTCTTAGCTTCAGTCCAGCTAAATAATCAGTGGAAATATAGATGGATTATCTTATAGATTTGATAGCTGTTGTAAAGGGTTGCTGGAACCTTTCACCTGAGCGGAGTCTGTTTGGTAATATAGCTACCTTAAAGGGACACTGAATTGTTTTCAGACTTTCTAATTTACTCCTATTATCAAATTTTCATCATTCTCTTGGTATCTTTATTTGAAATGCAAAAATGTAAATTTAGATGCCAGCCCATTTTTGGTGAACAACCTGGGTTTTCCTTGCTGATTGGTTGATACATTCATCTACCAATAAAAAAGTGCTCTCCAGAGTTCTGAATAAAAAAAATGCTTAGATGCCTTCTTTTTCAAATAAAGATAGCAAGAGAATGAAGAAAAATTGATAATAGGAGTAAATTAGAAAGTTGCTTAAAATTGCATGCTCTATCTGAATCACCAAAGAAAAAAATTTGGATTCAGTGTCCCTTTAAGGGATTGTTGAACTTGCATCCTATCTGAAGTCTGTTTGGGTTTATAACAGCAATAAAAAGGTTGCTGGGGGTGGGTGTTCAACTGAGCTGAGGTCCGTATTAGCATATAGCGGCCATAAAGGGCTCCGTTTATCATACTGTGGCGAACAGGGGAGTACATATTCACCCCTGTCTGCCTGGCTTCTCCTCTGTGCAATACACAAGCGCTCCTGTGCACTCGCATACAACCCCACCCACTGTCTGCGCACAGCCAATCACACCAAGTCTTACTAAGCCTATTCCCTAGATCTAAGTCTGAAGTTGCTTGAGCTTACATGTGATCTTAAAAGGACATGAAACCCACATTTTGTATTTCATGATTCAGAAAGAGCATGCAATTTTAAATAACTTTCCAATTTACTACTATTATATAATATGCTTCATTCTCTTTATATCCGTTGTTAAAAGGCATAATCAATAGGCTCAGGAGCTGCTGATTGGTGGCTGCACATAGATGCCTTGTGTTATTGGCTCACCCATGTGCATTGCTATTTCTTCAACAAAGGATACCTAAGGAATGAAGCAAATTAGATAATAGAAGTAAATTGGAATGCTGTTTAAAATTGAATGCTCTATTTGAATGACGGAAGAAAAAATGTGGGTTTTATGTCCCTTTAAGGGTCTGCTAAGCTAAGATCCATATTATAACCTATAATAATCTGCACATGTAGCTGTTGGCTTTTAGCTACTCAGGTAAGTGGGTGTTACCATTAATAAAACATTTTCAAACTCAAGTAAACACTTGTAGGAAATACATAATTGTGTGGAATTGATGCTATTATTAATGCCTCTTAATGAGCAGCACTGGCCCAAAAAAACAACCTATTTCAGAAATGCATCTTTAGATACAACAGAAAAATCTACTTTCCGTTATCCATTTCAATTTTTTAGTGGAGCCTAAGGGATGTAGTAGAGAAATGATGTCCCCTGGATATATTTTATTCTACGCATCTGTATAAAAGATTTCAAATAGATTATAAAATAATATTTGAGCAGCTATTAAATAGTTCAATAAGCTTTAACATCTTCAGAACAATTTGGCCTCTTTCATGACTTTTGTCTGGTTTCATTTATGTTCAGTTCACATATTTAATAAACATAATTTCTTGGGTTAATAAATAGTTACAAATATATCTCAAAGCTATTTTATTTTTTTTATAAACCATGAAAATTACTTAAATAGTAAAATTAGAAGGTTCTTTTCGTTGATCTGTACAATACTGACATCAAGTGGTTATTTATCATTATTGCTTGCTCCAATGATATCCATATAACATCACAAGTATCATTTTCACTTGGAAAAACATCTATTAACAAAAACGCAGGCTGATAATTATAATTTTTAAAAATGTTGACAAGGGGACACATATACCAAAAATCATTTTCAGCAAAAAAAAAAAAGTTTGAAATATAGGCCTAGTTGTTAAAGGGACAGTCTACACCAGAATATTTATTGTTTTAAAAGATAGATAATCCCTTTATCACCCGTTCCCTAGTTTTGCATAACCAACACAGTTATATTAATATACTTTTTACCTCTGTGATTACCTTGTATCTAAGCTTCTGCAAACTTCCCCTTATTTCAGTTCTTTTGACAGACTTGCAGTCTAGCTAATCAGTGCTGGCTCCTAGGAACTCCACGTGCGTGAGCAAAGTGTTATCTATATGAAACACATGAACTAACACCCTCTAGTGGTGAAAAACTGACAAAAAGCCCTGAGCTAAGAGGCGGCCTTCAAGGGCTTAGAAATTAGCATATGAACCTCCTAGATTTAGCTTTCATCTAAGAATACCAAGAGAACAAAGCAAAATAGGTGATAGAAGTAAATTGGAAAATTGTTTAAAATTGCATACCCTATCTGAATAATGAAAGTTTGTTTTGGACTAGATTGTCCCTTTAACTGTTATCTCCTTCAGTTGTTTCTGACTTAAAGGGATACTAAAGGCAAAAATGATCTCCCTTACATTGCATAGATTATTAATAATCATAAATATGCGCAAATACCTTGTGCTGTCAGTTCTGTATACTTTTCTTGTAATCCTCGGCTGAAAATATGGGAGTTTACAAACCCACTGAGAGGCAATCAAGATAGGCTCCTCTGAGGAAACACTTGTCAGGGGACCAGTTCAAGAGAGCTTATCTCTTACTTTTTTAAATTGCTCACTCGGGCAGAGACTTAATACTTATGTGTGTGTACTTATGATGACAATATGTCAAACCTCCGATCAAGGCAGTGTGAATGATGTTTGAAATTATGTGCAGTAATTTGTGACAAGCACAGGGAAAGATAACTATTAATACAGCTTCCGCTATAGAAGGAGCTTAGCCAAGGCAACACTGTAGGTTGATATTGCGTGTCTCCATTGCTGTATGATTAGTGACAAAATAGGTGTAAAGTTTTAGTGTCTATAAAACAATGGCAGCTGCCATGTTGTAAGTTTGGTTACCTTCTCTGCTGTGGCCAATTAGGGACAGTTATAAATAGGTTACTAGAGTGTGCAGCCAATGGCTGTGTGGAATAGAACATTGTTCTGCACTTCCATTTCTAACAGGAACTGAAAAGCTCACAATTTCAGAATGGAATTACAGGAAAAAGGGGACAAAATAAATAAAGTATATTGCAGACTTTTTTTTATTTATATACTATTTATCATTTTATATTACCATCTCAAAGTGTTTAATGTCCCTTTAAGTATGTGCAATATGGGCATTATGCCAAAACTATATAATACTATAGTCGCATCTGTTTTTTCACCCAGAATATTACCTTAAAGGGACAGTCAAGTCAAAAAAAACTTTCATGATTCAGATATGGCATGCAATTTTAAACAACTTTCCAATTTACTTTTATCACCAATTTTGCTTTGTTCTCTTGGTATTCTTAGTTTAAAGCTAAACCTAGGAGGTTCATATGCTAATTTCTTAGACCTTGAAGGCCGCCTCTAATCTAAATGCATTTTAACAGTTTTTCCCCACTAGAGGGCATTCGTTCATGTGTTTCATATAGATAACATTGAGATCATGTTCGTGAATTTACCATGGAGACAGCTCTGATTGACTAAAATGCAAGTCTGTAAAAATAACTGAAATAAGGGGGCAGTCTGCTGAGGCTTAGATACAAGGTAATTACAGAGGTAAAATGTGTATAATTATAACTGTGTTAGTTATGCAAAACTGGGGAATTTGGTAATTAAGGGGTTATCTATCTTTTAAAACAACATAAATTCTGGTGTTTACTCTAATTACTTTTTCTGTTTCCCAGCAGTGTATCAAGTCTCACTTTCTTTTTCCCCCTGTACATTGCCACACTTTACAAACACACTGTCATACATAACTATCTATAATTCAGCCTTATGTCAAGAGTGATATTCACAGTCATTTTCTAATTTGCCCGTAGACTCTGCCAAATTGAAGTGTCTTTAAAGGTATGAATGAGTATCAATTCTGTTAATAAAATCATGTTATGAATGGCTATGTTGTATCTATTTTTCTATTATAGCACGTAAAAACATAATTTATGCTTACCTGATAAATTTATTTCTCTTGTAGTGTATCCAGTCCACGGATCATCCATTACTTATGGGATATTAACTCCTCCCCAACAGGAAGTGCAAGAGGATTCACCCAGCAGAGCTGCTATATAGCTCCTCCCCTAACTGCCATTACCAGTCATTCGACCGAAAACATGCAGAGAAAGGAAAACCATAGGGTACAGTGGTGACTGTAGTTTAATGGAAAAATTACCTGCCTTAAAGTGACAGGGCGGGCCGTGGACTGGATACACTACAAGAGAAATAAATTTATCAGGTAAGCATAAATTATGTTTTCTCTTGTTAAGTGTATCCAGTCCACGGATCATCCATTACTTATGGGATACCAATACCAAAGCTAAAGTACACGGATGACGGGAGGGACAGGCAGGCTCTTTATACGGAAGGAACCACTGCCTGAAGAACCTTTCTCTCAAAAACAGCCTCCGAAGAAGCAAAAGTGTCAAATTTGTAAAATTTGGAAAAAGTATGAAGAGAAGACCAAGTTGCAGCCTTGCAAATCTGTTCAACAGAGGCCTCATTCTTAAAGGCCCAAGTGGAAGCCACAGCTCTAGTAGAATGTGCTGTAATTCTTTCAGGAGGCTGCTGTCCAGCAGTCTCATAGGCTAACCGTATTATGCTACGAAGCCAAAAGGAGAGAGAGGTAGCCGAAGCTTTTTGACCTCTCCTCTGACCAGAATAAACGACAAACAGGGAAGACGTTTGTCGAAAATCCTTAGTTGCCTTCAGGGCACGGACTACATCTAGATTGTGTAGCAGACGTTCCTTTTTCGAAGAAGGATTAGGACACAAAGATGTAACCACAATCTCTTGATTGATATTCCTGTTAGTGACCACCTTAGGTAGGAACCCAGGTTTAGTACGCAGAACTACCTTGTCTGAATGAAAAATCAGATAAGGAGAATCACAATGTAAGGCAGATAACTCAGAGACTCTTCAAGCCGAGGAAATCGCCATTAAAAACAGAACTTTCCAAGATAACAACTTGATATCAATGGAATGAAGGGGTTCAAACGGAACCCCCTGTAAAACATTAAGAACTAAGTTCAAACTCCATGGTGGAGCAACAGTTTTAAACACAGGCTTGATCCTAGCTAAAGCCTGACAAAAAGCTTGAACGTCCGGAACTTCTGACAGACGTTTGTGTAAAAGAATGGACAGAGCTGAAATCTGTCCCTTTAAGGAACTAGCGGATAAACCCTTTTCTAAACCTTCTTGTAGAAAAGACAATATCCTCGGAATCCTAACCTTACTCCATGAGTAACTCTTGGATTCGCACCAATATAAGTATTTGCGCCATATCTTATGGTAAATCTTTCTGGTAACAGGCTTCCTAGCCTGTATTAAGGTATCAATAACTGACTCAGAAAAACCACGTTTTGATAAAATCAAGCGTTCAATTTCCAAGCAGTCAGCTTCAGAGAAATTAGATTTTGATGTTTGAAGGGACCCTGGATCAGAAGGTCCTGTTTCAGAGGTAGCGACGAAGGTGGACAGGATGACATGTCCACTAGATCTGCATACCAAGTCCTGCGTGGCCATGCAGGCGTTATTAGAATCACTGATGCTCTCTCCTGTTTGATTCTGGCAATCAATCGAGGAAGCATCGGAAGGGTGGAAACACATAAGCCATCCCGAAGGTCCAAGGTGCTGTCAAAGCATCTATCAGAACCACTCCCGGATCCCTGGATCTGGACCCGTAACGAGGAAGCTTGGCGTTCTGTCGAGACGCCATGAGATCTATCTCTGGTTTGCCCCAACGTCGAAGTATTTGGGCAAAGACCTCCGGATGAAGTTCCCACTCCCCCGGAGTAGGCTGGCGTCTGTTGTTACAATTGTCCAGTCCGGCCTGCTGAATGGCATCCCCCTGGACAGATGTGGCCGAGAAAGCCACCATAGAAGAGAATTTCTGGTCTCTTGATCCAGATTCAGAGTAGGGGACAAGTCTGAGTAATCCCCATTCCACTGACTTAGCATGCACAATTGCAGCGGTCTGAGATGTAGACGTGCAAAGGGTACTATGTCCATTGCTGCTACCATTAAGCCGATCACCTCCATGCATTGAGCTACTGATGGGTGTTGAATGGAATGAAGGACACGACATGCATTTTGAAGCTTTGTTAGCCTGTCTTCTGTCAGGTAAATCTTCATTTCTACAGAATCTATAAGAGTCCCCAAGAAGGGAACTCTTGTGAGTGGAAAGAGAGAACTCTTCTTTTCGTTCACCTTCCATCCATGCGACCTTAGAAATGCCAGTACTAACTCTGTATGAGACTTGGCAGTTTGAAAGCTTGAAGCTTGTATCAGAATGTCGTCTAGGTACAGAGCTACCGCAATTCCTCGCGGTCTTAGTACCGCCAGAAGAGCACCCAGAACCTTTGTGAAGATTCTCGGAGCCGTAGCCAATCCGAATGGAAGAGCTACAAACTGGTAATGCCTGTCTAGAAAGGCAAACCTTAGATACCGGTAATGATCTTTGTGAATCGGTATGTGAAGGTAAGCATCCTTTAAATCCACTGTGGTCATGTACTGACCCTTTTGGATCATGGGTAAAATTGTCCGAATAGTTTCCATTTTGAACGATGGAACTCTTAGGAATTTGTTTAGGATCTTTAAATCCAAGATTGGCCTGAAAGTTCCCTCTTTTTTGGGAACCACAAACAGATTTGAGTAAAACCCTTGTCCTTGTTCCGACCGCGGAACCGGATGGATCACTCCCATTAATAAAAGATCTTGTACGCAGCGTAGAAACGCCTCTTTCTTTATTTGGTTTGTTGACAACCTTGACAGATGAAATCTCCCTCTTGGGGGAGAGAATTTGAAGTCTAGAAGGTATCCCTGAGATATGATCTCTAACGCCCAGGGATCCTGGACATCTCTTGCCCAAGCCTGGGCGAAGAGAGAAAGTCTGCCCCCCACTAGATCCGTTCCCGGATCGGGGGCCCTCGATTCATGCTGTCTTAGGGGCAGCAGCAGGTTTCCTGGCCTGCTTGCCCTTGTTCCAGGACTGGTTAGGTCTCCAGCCTTGTCTGTAGCGAGCAACAGCTCCTTCCTGTTTTGGTGCAGAGGAAGTTGATGCTGCTCCTGCTTTGAAATTACGAAAGGAACGAAAATTAGACTGTCTAGCCTTAGGTTTGGCTCTGTCTTGAGGCAGGGCATGGCCTTTACCTCCTGTAATGTCAGCGATAATTTCTTTCAACCCGGGCCCGAATAAGGTCTGCCCTTTGAAAGGTATATTAAGCAATTTAGATTTAGAAGTAACGTCAGCTGACCAGGATTTTAGCCACAGTGCTCTGCGTGCCTGAATGGCGAATCCGGAATTCTTAGCCGTAAGTTTAGTTAAATGTACTACGGCATCTGAAATAAATGAGTTAGCTAACTTAAGGGCTTTAAGCTTGTGTGTAATCTCATCTAATGGAGCTGATTCAAGTGTCTCTTCCAGAGACTCAAACCAAAATGCTGCTGCAGCCGTGACAGGCGCAATGCATGCAAGAGGTTGCAATATAAAACCTTGTTGAACAAACATTTTCTTAAGGTAACCCTCTAACTTTTTATCCATTGGATCTGAAAAGGCACAGCTATCCTCCACCGGGATAGTGGTACGCTTAGCTAAAGTAGAAACTGCTCCCTCCACCTTAGGGACCGTTTGCCATAAGTCCCGTGTGGTGGCGTCTATTGGAAACATCTTTCTAAATATCGGAGGGGGTGAGAACGGCACACCGGGTCTATCCCACTCCTTAGTAACAATTTCAGTAAGTCTCTTAGGTATAGGAAAAACGTCAGTACTCGCCGGTACCGCAAAATATTTATCCAACCTACACATTTTCTCTGGTATTGCAACTGTGTTACAATCATTCAGAGCCGCTAACACCTCCCCTAGTAATACACAGAGGTTTTCCAGCTTAAATTTAAAATTTGAAATATCTGAATCCAGTTTGTTTGGATCAGAACCGTCACCCGCAGAATGAAGCTCTCCGTCCTCATGTTCTGCAAATTGTGACGCAGTGTCTGACATGGCCCTAATATTATCAGCGCACTCTGTTCTCACCCCAGAGTGATCACGCTTACCTCTTAGTTCTGGTAATTTAGCCAAAACTTCAGTCATAACAGTAGCCATATCCTGTAATGTGATTTGTAATGGCCGCCCAGATGTACTCGGCGCTACAATATCACGCACCTCCCGAGCGGGAGATGCAGGTACTGACACGTGAGGCGAGTTAGTCTGCATAACTCTCCCCTCGTTGTTTGGTGAAATATGTTCAATTTGTACAGATTGACTTTTATTTAAAGTAGCATCAATACAGTTAGTACATAAATTTCTATTGGGCTCCACTTTGGCTTTAGCACATATAGCACAGATATCTTCCTCTGAATCAGACATGTTTAACACACTAGCAAATAAACTAGCAACTTGGAAACACTTTTCAAGTAATTTACTATAATATGAAAACATACTGTGCCTATAAGAAGCACAGAAAAAGTTATGACAGTTGAAAATTAATAAACTGAAAAGTTATAGCATCAAATCTTTGTAAAAAACACAATTTTAGCAAAGGATTGCTCCCATTAGCAAAGGATAACTAACCCTGATAGCAGAAAAAAAAAAAAAAAATACAGAAATAAACGTTTTTTTTATCACAGTCAACTACAATCTCACAGCTCTGCTGTGAGTGATTACCTCCCTCAAAACAAGTTTTGAAGACCCCTGAGTTCTGTAGAGATGAACCGGATCATGCAGGGAAGACAATAAACTTCTGACTGAATTTTTTGATGCGTAGCAAAAGCACCAAAAAAGGTCCCTCCCCCTCACACATAACAGTGAGAGAGATCAGTAAACTGTCATAAATTAAATAAAACGACTGCCAAGTGGAAAAAAATAGTGCCCAAAACATTTTTTCACCCAGTACCTCAGAAAATTAAACGATTTTACATGGCAGCAAAAAACGTTTAACATTAATAAATTGAGTGTTATTAAAAAGCCTGTTGCTAGTCCCTGCAAATTAGGCTAAAGTTTTATGCATACAGTATAATTCCAGTGAAGTGCCATTCCCCAGAATACTGAAGTGTAAAATATACATACATGACAGCCTGATACCAGTTGCTGCTACTGCATTTAAGGCTGAGTTTACATTATATCGGTATGGCAGAATTTTCTCATCAATTCCATTGTCAGAAAATAATAAGCTGCTACATACCTCTTTGCAGATTAATCTGCCCGCTGTCCCCTGATCTGAAGTTTACCTCTCCTCAGATGGCCGAGAAACAGCAATATGATCTTAACTACTCCGGCTAAAATCATAGAAAAACTCAGGTAGATTCTTCTTCAAATTCTACCAGAGAAGGAATAACACACTCCGGTGCTATTATAAAATAACAAATTTTTGATTGAAGGTATGAAACTAAGTATAATCACCACAGTCCTCTCACACATCCTATCTATTCGTTGGGTGCAAGAGAATGACTGGTAATGGCAGTTAGGGGAGGAGCTATATAGCAGCTCTGCTGGGTGAATCCTCTTGCACTTCCTGTTGGGGAGGAGTTAATATCCCATAAGTAATGGATGATCCGTGGACTGGATACACTTAACAAGAGAAATAAAATTATTATTACACATATTAATAGAGGGGCAAACACTCTTTTCTGTTGCCTGTCTTGCAACTAATTTTTAAGTGAATCACGGTAGGCAACCTGGGTTTTCTGTCTTTCCGCAGTTTCAGGTAACTATCCAGAGTCCAACACATGCACTATTCAATCTTGTTGTCCCATGCACGCGCAGTGTGTTTTCAGCCAATGTTATCCTCCATTGCTTTCAGGTGAGCTAAGAGGAATCGCAAACCAAAGCCCCAGAACAGAGAAGCAGGAGCAAAGGAGTGGATTTGCGCAAGCACTTGACTTCATTTGAAATGCGCATTCGATGGTCAGCACACACAGCCTTCATCAATATGTCTAGTAGACACAATCATTTTATAGGCGGTCCTGTGTGAGGAAAATGAGAATAAATATTACTTATTTTCTTAGCAATAGTTTTTACGATTAGCTTTCATTGCTTTTATACCACCTCCTTAACAGTTATGAGGTGCCCCAAATTTGGGTCTGAGGTGTCCTGAAATGGGGTCTGGGAAATCTGGTCACCTTAAAGGGACATTAAACACTAAATAAATGCAAGACATAATGAATCATTCATTGAAAAGATTAGTCTGATAATAATATGTACATGTATGTTTTAAAGTTTCATTAGCTGTTTAAATAATAACAAAATAAAAAGTGTAAAGTTTTAGAGTCTATTAAACAATGGGAGCTGCCATATTGTAACTTAGGTTACCTTCTCTCCTCTGGCCAATTAGGGACAGTTATAAATAGGTCACTAGAGTGTGAAGCCAATGACTGTGTGTAATATAACAGTGTTCTGCACTTCCATTTCTAACAGGAACTTAAAAGCTCACAATTTCAGAATGGAATTACATGAAAAGGGGACAAAATAAGTAAGGAAAGCATATTGCAGAGCTTATTACATATATACAGTATATGATTTATCATTTTATATTACCATCTCAAAGTGTTTAAAGTTCCTTTAAAAGTAGCACATTAACTGTCTAAACTAGCACTAGTACAAGAGGGTGGGGGTGGGAGTGCAATGACTTTACATAGTGAGAATGCCATTAATATGACAGGCCAAGACTGGGGGGCTGATTCTCTAAATCTCTCCAGATCAGGGGGTCGATCCAATATAAATCGTTGCCCGCAAAAGCCGGCGACGCCAATATTTACGCTGATTTGGTATCCTATATACGGCGTAACCTAGAAGTTACGCGTGTATATTTCTGCCGTCGCCCGTAGTTTTTTGGGCCATAGGCAGGTATACCAAACCAGCGCAGTTTGGTATCCAATATGCAGCGTAAGGACTTACGTGGCGAAAATGGAGAAAACTTACTCCATTTTCACCTCGCCACAAAAAGCAGCCGTAAGAAGCCTTACGCTGACTATTGGAGCCCCGTAACTCCCTAAACTAACTAGAAAATAAACCTAACATCTAACGCATGCGCAATGTCTATCTCCCTGTCAACCGCGATCTGCTAAATAAAACCTAACACCTAACGCATGCGCAATGTCTATCTACCTGTCAACCGCGATCCCCCACCCCCCGAAATCCCTAATAAAGTTATTAACCCCTAAACCGCCGCTCCCGGACCCCGCCGCCATCTACATAAACTAACCCCCTACTGTGAGCCCCTAAAACCGCCGCCATCTACCTTATCTATCCCCTAATCTGACCCCTTACACCACCGCCACCTATATAAAAATTATTAACCCCTAATCTAATCCCCCTATACCGCCGCCAGCTATATTAATATTATTAACCCCTAATGTAAGCCCCTTACACCGCCGCCATCTCTATTAAAATGATTAACCCCTATTTTAATCTACCTACCCCGCCGCCAGCTATATTATCTATATTAACCCTAAGTATATTATAGTTAATATAGGTATTACATTATATATATTAACTATATTAACCCTAATTATATTAGGGTTAATATAGTTAATATAGTTACTATAGTATTTATATTAACTATATTAACTCTATCTAACCCTAACTAAATTTATATTAAATTAATCTAATTCATTTCTAAACTAAAATATTCCTATTTAAAGCTAAATACTTACCTATAAAATAAACCCTAAGATAGCTACAATATAATTAATAATTACATTGTAGCTATGTTAGGGTTAATATTTATTTTACAGGTAAATTGTTAATTATTTTAACTAGGTATAATAGATATTAAATAGTTATTAACTATTTAATATCTACCTAGTTAAAATAATTACCCAATTACCTGTAAAATAAATCCTAACCTAAGTTATAAATACACCTACACTATCAATAAATTTAATAAACTACAAACATCTATCTAAAAATACAATTAAATTAACTAAACTAAATTACAAAAAAAACAAAACACTAAATTACAAAAAATAAAAAAAAGATTACAAGATTTTTAAGCTAATTACACCTATTCTAAGCCCCCTAATAAAATAATAAGCCCCCAAAATAAAAAAAATTCCCTGCCCTATTCTAAATTAAACAAATTTCAAAGCTCTTTACCTTACCAGCCCTTGAAAGGGCCTTTTGTGGGGCATGCCCCAAAGAATTCAGCTCTTTTGCATACAACAAATACAATCCCCCCCCATTACAACCCACCACCCACATACCCCTATTCTAAAACCACCCAAACCCCCCTTAAAAAAGCCTAACACTACCCCCCTGAAGATCTCCCTACCTTGTCTTCACCACACCGGGCCGAACTCCTGATCCGATCCGGGCGATGTCTTCCTCCAAGCGGCAAAGAAGAATTCTTCCTCCGGCGATGTCTTCCTCCAAGCGGCAAAGAAGAATTCTTCCTCCGGCGACGTCTTCCTCCAAGCGGCAGCAAAGTCTTCATTCTTCCGGCGGCATCTTCAATCTTCTTTCTTCGCTCCGCCGCCGTGGAGCATCCATCCCGGCCGACTGCTGTACTACGAATGAGGTACCTTTAAATGACGTCATCCAAGATGGCGTCCGCCGAATTCCGATTGGCTGATAGGATTCTATCAGCCAATCGGAATTAAGTTAGAAAAATCTGATTGGCTGATTGAATCAGCCAATCAGATTCAAGTTCAATCCGATTGGCTGATCCGAACAGCCAATCAGATTGAGCCCGCATTCTATTGGCTGATCGGAACAGCCAATAGAATGCGAGCTCAATCTGATTGGCTGATTGGATCAGCCAATCGGATTGAACTTGAATTAGAAGGGCTGGTAAGCATTCTTAAAGAATCTCACCAGCCCAGAGAGCTTTAGAGAATTGGCAAAAGTTGAAAAAGTCCAGCAGCACAGCCTCAGTCCAAGCGCCACTAGGGGGCGTGAAACTCGTCGGACGATTTGTCCATGTTTGTACTGTTACCAATTTGTTGAACAAACGTCTCTTCTCTTAATTTCACCGCTGTGCTGCTGGACTTTTTTAACTTTTGATACTTATCTGCATTCCCGGCATTGCACCCTGCCTCTGTGCAATGGTATCATTGTTGCTGCTTGGTGCTTGTGGTTGCGTCTGACATCATCAATGTGAGTCCTGTATCATGTGCCGACTGGTGGGTTTGGAGCGGCTGCTCTAACTATTGCGCTTTAGAGAATTGGCCCCTGAGTCGGGGGTTTACCCTCCCTCTTCCTTAGCACCCTGCAAAGGCAACACTGCTCCTCTAACTTCTTTAATTCAAGTGGTTCGAGAAATGTTTCAGCCACTGGAGGTCCATCAGATTATCATAATTTAAGTCTGTATTCATTTGGTTTTCAATCATGTACACAGAAATTTAGAATTTTTTATTTTTGCTTTTTAACTGTTGTTTTGTTTTTGGGTTAAAGAGACAGAAAAGTACAACAATAAACTGCTCTAATGTGGTGAAACGTAGTTAAAGTCAGTGCCAAAGCAGTAATGCACTACAGTGGCATCACCAGATAATAGTTATAAGGGGGCATCTTCTGAATGCTCACTGTTGTTGTGGTTGGGGTTGTGACAGGAGGGGGAGGAATGCTCACTGTTGTGGTTGGGGTTGTGACAGGAGGGGGAGTCCGCCACTATGTTGGGGGGGACTAGTGACCCCCCTGGCGATAACTTTTTTTGCTTCTGGTAGCAAGCTGAACACATCTGGTGAGCCTATGACAAGAGCCATATGTGTGTAGCCATCAATCATCAGCTAGCTCCCAGTATTGCATGGCTGTTCCCATGCCTACCTAGGTACACTTTTCTACAAAGGATACCAATAGAATAGAACAAATTTGATAACATAAGTAAATTGATATTCTCCTAAAATGGCATGCTCTATCTAAACCATAAAAGATAAAATGCAATGTGAAATGTTTTTAATATTTTTTCTTTTTTTAAATATATTGTTAACATTAAATACTGTCACAGAAGGTAAACATTTTTTTATAAAAGTCTTAGTTCTCCCCAACCGCCACTGGGGGGAGATATGATTCCTGCTGCTGCTTTTTAATTATATAGCTTTCTTTAAAGCCTTTAAAGGGACATGAAACCCAAAATATTTCTTCAATGATTTAGGTAGAACATACAATTTTAAACAACTTTCCAGTTTACTTCTATTATCAAATTTGCTTCATTCTCTTGGTATCATTTGCTGAATGAGCAGCAGTGCACTACTGGTTTCTAACTGAACACATGGGTGAGCCAATGACAATCAGTATATATATGCAGCCACCAATCAGCAGCTAGAACCTAGGTTCTTTGCTGCTCCTAAAATTTCCTAGATAAGCCTTTCAGCAATGGATAACAAGAGAAGGAAGCAAATTAAACAATAGAAGTAAATTGGAAAGTTGTTGAACATGTTATGCTCTGTCTAAATCATGAATGTCTAATTATGACTTTACTGTCCCTTTAAGGAAGTATTGAAATATTTAGTTAAAGGGACATGACACCCAAAAATTTTCTTTCATGATTTAGAAAGCGCATGTAATTTTAAACAACTTTCTAATTTACTTCTATTATCTAATTTGCTTCATTCTCTTGATATACTTTGCTGAAAAGCATATCTAGATAGGCTCAGTAGCTGCTGATTGGTTGCTGCACATAAATGACTCGTGTGATTGGCTCACCCATGTCCATTGCTATTTATTCAACAAAGGATAGCTAAATAATGAAGCAAATTAGATAATAGAAGTAAATTGGAATGTTGTTTAAAATTGCATTCTCTACTTGAATCATTAAATAATTTTTTGGGGTTTAGTGTCCCTTTAAGATGATGGTTTCAAGGTAAAAACAACTATTTTAAAGGAGAAAGTAATGTTAAAGGATCTATCTGTAAACAATTTAGTACAATCAACAGGTAAAATGAATCACTAGAATCTAAATCCAGCAACAACAAGCTAAATTTAAGGTGTGGGTGTTGGCGACTGGCAAGGAGAAGTGGGGGTAGCCATTGATGCCTTGTGCCCTCTAAACCAGGGTGCCAGGGCCTAATTTTAAGAAAACAGAGCTCCCTGACTTGAATTGAACCGAATGATAGAGCCATGAGAGGAGACACGGAAGTGTTAGACAGTTGGTATCTTATTGCCTTGCTCTTTGAGCTTTTAACTGTTTGTCAATAAATCTGCAGTATTGTCTGTCCCTGGATTAGATGAGTTGTAATGAGGAAGCCCTATGTCTCATGAGCATTAAGATACCAAATATGTATATGATGTCTTTATCCTACTGTAACACAGTCCACAAAAAGGCACCATGTCATAAGCCTACACAAGTATGCTGTTTGCAGAAATATGAGAAAACACCAGCATATGAAATGCAAAAAAATAAAATAAAAAAATATTAAACAATTACACTTCTGTCATTAATTCTTTAATATTTCAAACACCCATTTATTTTATTGTCCCATATTTAGCATCAGTTCACCTTTCCAAAACAGAAAACTTTTATTATGAATATTGATTCATTTTAACAATTAAAAATTTATCATTTTGTCACTATGCATCACCTTGCAATATATGCATAAAATTGGTAGGTATAAAATATCTAACCACACAAATATTATATCATTTTACAATTAGACAAAATTATGATTTACCAGAGGGGTGGCCTAACCCATTTTAACAATTTCTGCATGTTCCTGTCCCTGTCCAAGCACACTCAGCCTAGGCCCTAGCAAAATATATATATAAAAAAAAAACATTAAATAGCTCTACCAAAAAGTAATTTCACAAAATATTAAATTTTTACATTCACCAAGATCTCCCATTTATTTTGATTGCTATATTGTCCTTTATTAGTCCAGAGAAACATGGATCTATGAGTAGTAACATCAACAACACAAATAAAATGAGCAGTTACTGCCAGGTGATCCTTATTACTGACAATCATGTCAAAGTTATACGGACATGAAACCCATTATTTGAATGGTGGGACCTCACACTTTCAAATAAAAGCTCTTATATATAAATATTTCTATATTGAGTGGTAATGAATGCTTCTAATAAATTGCCAGAACCCCCAAACAGAACCAATGCTGTTGGATATTTGTCATTGTTGTGAAAGAGTAGGTGTGCTGTTTTTAAATAAGGTATCTCTCATTTTTTTATGTGATGTGGGTGGGGAAAAATAAGAGTATTATTTAACTGTTGTCTAAGCCCTGTGTACCTGATCTGGCATCAATCTATATTTTTACATTTGGCCTTGGTCATGTTTTCCTTGCAGTTATAAGTTACGCATGTGGCATGGAGGAACAGGAATAGTATCACTCACTGGACAGTACTATTCTTGTTCTCTCCTGCACAGTCTGTAATTTGTGTAACTCATCGCTGTGCAAAAAAACATGGCTGTGGTGGTAAACCTATGTCTGAATCTGCCATTTACTAATTTAGTGAACTCAGCTGACTGCACTGGCTCTTAATTTGAAACTACGGGGAAAGCATTGCAAGCAATTAACACAGAAAACAGTGTATACACTATTAAGTGAGCATTTATAAGTAAGAGGATAAGAATTATTTAAGGACTTAAGGCAAATACTGTTGTAATATTGCTATTCACTCTGTGTCCTTTTGATCTTTTTTGAACACGATTTGTATCTTCATGTTCTTTTTTTGTACCTCCTATCTCTATACCATTATATAACTCACCATCTCTATACCATTATATAACTCACTATCTCTATACCCCCATCACCTAAAATATTCATAGCCCCATCTCCTACCTTCACATCACTTCTGCTCTCAGGAGCTCCATATATTTCTAAACTCTTTGTCCTCCCTGCTCAAAATCCCAAAGGAACTACCAATGCTGCAAACCGGTATCTCACCTCATGTTACTCTTGCTAAAACTAGCTGCCAGTGATATTTCCCTGGTCCCCTACACATTTCTCTCTCATCTGCACACATATGCCTTATCAAACACCCAGAAACCAGGAAACTCCAATTTCTTTTATATCTAAAATCAACACTCCCACTTATGCACTCTAAAACTCTTGCTCTTTTTGCAAAAAGCTAATTTCTATAAATGATCTTTTCTTTTCCCACTCCCTCAACTTTCTGTCTCCTTCCCTCAGACACAGCCTCCATTGTTGTACTCTCACATGGGGATCTCCAATTTAGCCACCCACCCTAAACCGGTGTAGGCATCATGCTTTCCTTTTGCTGCAACTTTCAACAAATACCCCCATCTCTTCTCTCATATTTTTCTTCTTTCGGAACTCACGTGATCTGTTTATTCTCTCCCCTCTCTCTATGGGCCTAAAGACCTTAAGCTCTCTGGTCTGGCAAGCTTATGTCATAACGTCAATAATTATAGAAATGCAAATTTTAGCTTGAGAGCTGTTTATGTCATGTGCAGTGTTCTGCATGTGAAGCAAAGAAACATACAATGTAGTGCTCAAAAACACCAACGATTCTGCATGATTTCTCTCATTGTCTGCAAGTTTTTCATTATTTGGCCCTATGCATTGGAGTTATATATCTCCCCAGCTCCCAAACTCAGTTTCTTGATCACTTTGCTGCCTGTCTACCCTATCTCCTCTCCTCCAATGTTCCTGCCCTCATGCTTGGTGATTTCAACCTCCCTGTTGAAAACCCATCTGCCCCTGGAACAATAAAGCTTATCCAGTTCACATAATTTGTTGGTTTGTCTCAATGGACCAACTCTCCTATTCACAAAGACAGGCATTTCCTTGACCTGATAATCAGCCATCAATGCGCTCTCTCATAAATTCTCTTTCCCCACAAAATTCCACATAAAATCACTAGATCCACAACATTTTTCACAAACTCTCTCAAACCCATGCTCTCCCCATCTCTTTTTTTTCCTGCCCATACCAATCAATCTATAAAAGTTTGGGAAAACACCCTCAATCTTGTCACCTGAAACATTATGTCACCATTTGACCCATATATGATTCAATAAAGGTCTTTTAAGAATATTACAGTGCTACTGGACTCTACTATTGTTTGCATACAAATCAATCTCTCACATTGGTTCTTGACAGTTTGACCCCTTTTTCTACAGTTTGCAACTCATCCTCATCCCTAAATGTTTTCCTGTAATGCTGAACTACATTGGAGAAAGTCTCTCAGTTCAGCTGACTTTCTGCACTACAAGTTCATCCTGCACTTGTACTACGGTTCCATCAACTTTTCTAAGTAGGATTACTTTTCTACTCTTATTTTTATTCTTTTCCTTGAACCCAGAATATCTGTTCTCCACTTTTAAGTCCATTCTCTAATGACTCCCACCTCATATTACCACCACTCTCATCAGAAAATAAATCATTTCTACCAAGCTGCACCACCACAGATATTTACATACATCCAAAATCGACATAAACTTAAATTCAGATAGTCAGAAGGGTTAAGGAACCCTATAGAGGTGCGCTCCTAAGTGCAAACAGGAGGTAGAGTACTCAGTACAGCGGCCGCTCTCCCAAAAATGAAGGTCAGATAGGAATCCTGCAAAGACAGAAGAGGAGGCACCACATAGGACAATATCGTCTGAACAGGAACGAGGAAGACACACAAGCAGAATGCAACCCACATGGGGAACGGCACGGACAGTGCCATTAACAGCGGGCCGGACCTCTTAATCTGTTAGGTCATGTAATTTTAAGACTATTATGGCCCTTTAAGCAAAGAATAACTCACTATTTGTGCTTTGTGCTGCTCTCTGTTCAGGTAGTTGTTGTTTTTTCACAGAAGATCTTGGGGTCAATTTACTAAAGAGCGAGCGGACATGATACGATGTAGCATATCATGTCCGTTGCACATTGATAAATGCCGACAGCATTCGCTGTCGTCATTTATCATTGCACCAGCAGTTCTTGTGAACTACTGGTGCAATGCCGCCCCCTGCAGATTCGTGGCCAATCGGACACTAGCAGGGGGTGTCAATCAACCCGATTGTATTCGATCAGGATGATTTCTGTCTGCCTCCTCAGAGCAGACGGACAGGTTATGGAGCACGGAGCTTGATAAATTGACCCCCTTGACTTGTGTGTGCAGTTCTCTGTAACTGACAGTGTACAATTCAGATCTGCTGCTTCTGTTTAATTAGTGACCCTCCCTCTTCTACACTGCTGTACTGAAGTGTTGGGCTGTGCAGATTCACCAGATCCGCAGTCCTGCTCTCATTTCAGATTCCAGGCAAGCCACTGCATAAACGCTAATAAACTTTAGAAGATGCAGACTAATAAAAACTAAATAAAACTTTCCATGTTTCCAGCTTATCCACACATTTACTATTCCTCCACACAGCCAATAAGGCTTAGCCTTTAGAAACTCTGGGGTGGGTTGTGTACATTTCCACTCTTAGCTAAAATCAACTTCCTGCTCTGTGCGCTTAGTGACACCACCTTTCTGCCTGTCAGTGTGACAGCTGTTTGAGTGCATGCAGAGCAGCTGGGAGGACACAATATTGTGGAGGTGGGACCAGTGCCCCCCTTAGTGATTCCACTGGTTGACAATAACATTACCCTAACCCCTCATGCCCTTTGCCTTGCAGGGGGGGGGGTCGCACAACTAAAATCTTTTTTTTTTTTTATATTATTTATTTATAAACAGAAGTGTACACAGATTCATAAAAGAAACAGAAAACAATACTTTCCTTATCTTTTTGGCCGCGCAGGGCGAGATAATCATCAAAATATAACACAAAAAATATAAAGATAAAACAGAAAATTTTGCATGACTTGACACTTTAACCTGACCTTCTTTATAAAGTACACTTCTGGGATTTATATATTTTTTAAAAAAAACTGAAAAAAATTAGAAAGAAAGGAAAGGAAAAGAAGGGAAAAAAAACAAAAAAAACAAACAAATGCCTCCTCCCCTCTCTCTCTCCCCCCTCCCCGGACCCCCATTAGAAGAGATACTGTCTCCAAAATTCAGGATATCTATCTGATAATATTAACTCTAGAAAGTCCGCTGAGTTGCGAAAATATTTCAATATTTGCAGCTGAATCTCTCTAGGCTGGGCTAAGATAACTAAATCCCACTTTTTCAAAAATCTCTTTAGGTTTATCCCAGGATCAAATTGCTCCACCAAAATCTGTTGCTGGATAGTACGTATGACAGAGGCAATAGTGGGAACCTGTCTTTCCTTCCATTTCCTAAGGCACATTTGTCTAACCAATAGTATTACTGTATTAATCAGGGCTCTATTTTCAATCTGTTCCTGTACCAAAAAGAATATATAAATTGGGTTGAGTACTATTTTAATAGGTAGATGTCTATTTAGCCAATATTCAACTTGTTTCCACAATTTAATTGCCTTTGGACATGCATAGAAGAGATGGAATAGATCTGCAGCTGGAAAGCTGCATCTAAGACAAAGACTATCTCCTTTCCACTTAGAAAGTCTATTTGGGGTTAGATAAGCTCTATTCAACAATTTCAGATGGGATTCTTTCATTGCCATGTTGTTTGTAAAATGGGTTATCTTAGAGAGGCTATTTTGGAAATATTCTAGCTCAATGTCAGAGAGATCTCGTTTCCATATACTGAAAAGACTGTTAACCCTAGTCTCTGACTCTTTAGCTAATAGTAGTTTGTATATATGAGAGATAGAGTGATCTCCCCTCTGAAATCTGTTAATAATAATATCGAATGGTCCTAAGGACCAGATGTCTCCTTCTATACCTTCCCGGTTATAGTAAAAATGTCTAATCTGTAGATAGGCAAAAAAGGATCTTCTATCAATATTGAATTCTCTGCTTAAAGATTCAAAGGTTTTTATCTGATTGGAGAGTGGTTCTACCATCTGTATCATCAGATTCAAATTATTTGCTGACCATTGCTTAAAAGCGGCAAATGTATAGCCACTTTCAAAATCCGGGTTTCCTATGATAGGTAGAAATTTAGAGAGAGTATATTTAATGTCTAGTTGTTTACAAATTTTATGCCATGCTATAATTACATTGCGGATAGTATATTTTAATGTCCGGTCTTTAATCTTTAAATCATTGGCTACGTGCAATAACGCTTTAGGCGTATAAGGGAACACTATGTTGTCTTCTACCTTAGAACTAGTGACAAGATTGGCAGAGGTTAGCCAGTCTACGGCAATTTTGGCAAGGCATGCCAGATTATAGTTAATTAAATTTGGAAAAGCAAAACCACCCGTTTCTTTCAGGTGCATTAGCCTTGATATTGCTATACAGGGTTTTTTGGAGGCCCACAAAAAACGTGAACATCCTGCATTAAATTTCTGCACATCTGCCTTTCGTAGAAGGCAAGGGACATTCTGTATTACGTACAGAATTTTTGGAAATATTCGCATTTTAATTAGGGCTATCCTGGCTGATAGTGAGATAGGTAATCTACTCCATCTTTGAATCTCAGCCTGGCATTTACTCCATATGTGAGAAAAATTTAGATCATACCATTCATCTGGATTTCTAGATAGATTTATTCCTAAATATTTGATATATTTATCTGCAGATTTAAAAGCATTCTCAACAAGGCTCTTTTTATTTTTAATTATCCATAGAATTTCTGACTTAGATAGATTAATGCTATAACCAGTAAATTTACTAAACTCTGATAGAATATCTACTAGTGCAGGGATGTTTTTGGGCGAATTCTCTATATAAAACAGAATATCATCCACGTATAATGATAATATCACCTTCTGCTGCTTGATTTTTATACCCTCTAAGATTTCTCTGCTCTTAATAGCTAATGGCTCAATCGCCAAATTAAAAAGTAACGGTGAAAGAGGACATCCCTGTCTGGTACCTTTAGGCAGGGTAATAGAGGGAGAAAGAATGTTGTTTATACTAAGATATGAAATAGGGTTTTGATATAATACAGAAATATACTTGTAAAAGTGACCCGAAAAACCAAAATTATTTAACGCTGTCAATAAATGATCCCATAGGACAGAGTCAAAGGCCTTTTCTGCATCGACCGTTACTATGGCGAAATCTTTGTTCCTATTTGACCATGTCCTATGGGAGGCGAGTGTGTGTTCAATAATCATCATGGCTTTCCTTATATTTTTTTGTGCTGTTCTGCCTGGTATAAACCCAGTTTGGTCCGGATGAATAATGTCGACTATGATTTTTTTAAGACGTGATGCCAATATATTAGCTAAAATTTTATAGTCGCAATTAAGTAGCGAAATAGGTCTATATGAATCCATACAGTTCGGTTCTTTATCTTTCTTTAATATCAATGTAATATTTGAGGCAGAGAAAGTCTGAGAGGGTTTCAAATCTGATAGAAAGTAACCGTTAAACAACTTAGTCAGGGTAGGTATAATTTCTACCGAGAGTATTTTGTAAAATTCACTAGGTAGTTGGTCCGGGCCTGGTGCCTTCCCTTGGGCTGCCTCTTTGATAGCCTTAGAGATTTCTTCTGCTGTAATTTCTTTATTCATTGTATTCAACTGATCTAACGATATTTTGGGTAATTCCATATCCTTCCAGAATCTATGCTTCGCTTCTTGATTTACTTCTGAAGCAGAATAAAGCTTCTGAAAAAATACATGAAATTGTCTTACAATATCATTTGGATTGTTATATTTCTGCCCTTTACACGAAATAGATCCAATAAAATTATTTTTCCTCTTGCTTTTTTAAATATTAGCCAAGAATTTCACTGTTTTAGGGGAGAAGACACCATAATTGGCTTTGTTTTTCAGATCTTGTTGAAGTTGATTTTGCATTAAAAATATCTCTCTCTCTCTTTTAGCCTTCTGATAATTTGCCCAATTGGGCGTATCGGGATTATCAATATATTTTATTAATTTGTTTTTAAGATAATTGGTTAGTTGTAATTCCCTCTCTCTTAACTTCCTCTTTCTTTTAACCATATAAGCTTTTATTTCACCTCTAAAGAAGGCCTTAGCGGCTTCCCAAAATATTTCCGTCTTAGGAAGATATTCCTTATTAAAGGAGACATACTCTCTCCATCTTTGAGCCAGCCAGTCTCTAAACTGTATATTAGAATACAGGAAGGAAGGAAAGAAGAATTTACCACATAAGGTCTCTCTGCTGTTTCCCAACTGGATAGATAAAGAAATAATAGCGTGATCTGATAAAATTATATTTTTTATATCTGTCTTGATTTCTAAGTGTAACAATCTTTCTGATACTAAAAACATATCGATTCTTGAGAGTGTATGGAAGGTCTTAGATTCACATGTGAACATTTTTTCATCGGGATGTTGTGTTCTCCATATATCTCTTAGTTTAAGATTTTTTTGAAATGAGGACAGTATTTTTGCTTCTTTTTTTGCTCTATATGAGCCACTAGACCTTAGCCTATCCAGCTGGGGTACACAAACACTATTAAAATCCCCACCAATAATGAAATGTGAATCTACTAAATTTATTAATTTTAGATAAAGTTTATCCCAGAACTCAGAACAGCATTCATTCGGGGCATATAAATTTCAAAGAGTATACCGATTTTTATTTATCTCTATTTCTAAAATCAAATATCTACCCTCTACGTCTTTATCCTGCGACAGCAATTCAAATTCTAGATCCTTCCTAAAAATACATGCTACTCCTCTCTTCCTTTTTACTGCTGGAGCTGCACATACTTCCCCTATCCATCCCATTTTTAGTTTCTCTGCTTCCTGAAGACTCAGATGAGTCTCCTGAAGGAAGACTATATCTGGTTTATATAATTTCAAGTGTTGGATTACTTTTTTCCTCTTGATCGGGGACGTGAAGCCCCCTACATTCCATGAAAATAATTTAAGTAGATTTTTCATTTTTATTAGGAGGGGGCCTGTTAGTTAAGACAATAAGTACCCATATAACCAAAAAAATAAGGAGAGGGAGAGGAAGTGAGGAGAGAGAGGGGTATAAAAGAAAGGAGAGAAGAGAAAAAAAAAAAGAGGAAGAACAATGCAATGCCGCCCCCTGCAGATTCGTGGCCAATCGGCCACTAGCAGGGGGTGTCAATCAACCCGATTGTATTCAATCAGGATGATTTCTGTCTGCCTCCTCAGAGCAGACGGACAGGTTATGGAGCACGGAGCTTGATAAATTGACCCCCTTGACTTGTGTGTGCAGTTCTCTGTAACTGACAGTGTACAATTCAGATCTGCTGCTTCTGTTTAATTAGTGACCCTCCCTCTTCTACACTGCTGTACTGAAGTGTTGGGCTGTGCAGATTCACCAGATCCGCAGTCCTGCTCTCATTTCAGATTCCAGGCAAGCCACTGCATAAACGCTAATAAACTTTAGAAGATGCAGACTAATAAAAACTAAATAAAACTTTCCATGTTTCCAGCTTATTCACACATTTACTATTCCTCCACACAGCCAATAAGGCTTAGCCTTTAGAAACTCTGGGGTGGGTTGTGTACATTTCCACTCTTAGCTAAAATCAACTTCCTGCTCTGTGCGCTTAGTGACACCACCTTTCTGCCTGTCAGTGTGACAGCTGTTTGAGTGCATGCAGAGCAGCTGGGAGGACACAATATTGTGGAGGTGGGACCAGTGCCCCCCTTAGTGATTCCACTGGTTGACAATAACATTACCCTAACCCCTCATGCCCTTTGCCTTGCAGGGGGGGGGGTCGCACAACTAAAATCTTTTTTTTTTTTATATATTATTTATTTATAAACAGAAGTGTACACAGATTCATAAAAGAAACAGAAAACAATACTTTCCTTATCTTTTTGGCCGCGCAGGACGAGATAATCATCAAAATATAACACAAAAAGATAAAACAGAAAATTTTGCATGACTTGACACTTTAACCTGACCTTCTTTATAATGTACACTTCTGGGATTTATATATTTTTTAAAAAAAAAATGAAAAAAAATAGAAAGAAAGGAAAGGAAAAGAAGGGAAAAAAAACCAAAAAAAACCAAATCCCTCCTCCCCTCTCTCTCTCCCCCCTCCCCGGACCCCCATTAGAAGAGATACTGTCTCCAAAATTCAGGATATCTATCTGATTATATTAACTCTAGAAAGTCCGCTGAGTTGCGAAAATATTTCAATATTTGCAGCTGAATCTCTCTAGGCTGGGCTAAGATAACTAAATCCCACTTTTTCAAAAATCTCTTTAGGTTTATCCCAGGATCAAATTGCTCCACCAAAATCTGTTGCTGGATAGTACGCATGACAGAGGCAATAGTGGGAACCTGTCTTTCCTTCCATTTCCTAAGGCACATTTGTCTAACCAATAGTATTACTGTATTAATCAGGGCTCTATTTTCAATCTGTTCCTGTACCAAAAAGAATATATAAATTGGGTTGAGTACTATTTTAATAGGTAGATGTCTATTTAGCCAATATTCAACTTGTTTCCACAATTTAATTGCCTTTGGACATGCATAGAAGAGATGGAATAGATCTGCAGCTGGAAAGCTGCATCTAAGACAAAGACTATCTCCTTTCCACTTAGAAAGTCTATTTGGGGTTAGATAAGCTCTATTCAACAATTTCAGATGGGATTCTTTCATTGCCATGTTGTTTGTAAAATGGGTTATCTTAGAGAGGCTATTTTGGAAATATTCTAGCTCAATGTCAGAGAGATCTCGTTTCCATATACTGAAAAGACTGTTAACCCTAGTCTCTGACTCTTTAGCTAATAGTAGTTTGTATATATGAGAGATAGAGTGATCTCCCCTCTGAAATCTGTTAATAATAATATCTAATGGTCCTAAGGACCAGATGTCTCCTTCTATACCTTCCCGGTTATAGTAAAAATGTCTAATCTGTAGATAGGCAAAAAAGGATCTTCTATCAATATTGAATTCTCTGCTTAAAGATTCAAAGGTTTTTATCTGATTGGAGAGTGGTTCTACCATCTGTATCATCAGATTCAAATTATTTGCTGACCATTGCTTAAAAGCGGCAAATGTATAGCCACTTTCAAAATCCGGGTTTCCTATGATAGGTAGAAATTTAGAGAGAGTATATTTAATGTCTAGTTGTTTACAAATTTTATGCCATGCTATAATTACATTGCGGATAGTATATTTTAATGTCCGGTCTTTAATCTTTAAATCATTGGCTACGTGCAATAACGCTTTAGGCGTATAAGGGAACACTATGTTGTCTTCTACCTCAGAACTAGTGACAAGATTGACAGAGGTTAGCCAGTCTACGGCAATTTTGGCAAGGCATGCCAGATTATAGTTAATTAAATTTGGAAAAGCAAAACCACCCGTTTCTTTCAGGTGCATTAGCCTTGATATTGCTATACGGGGTTTTTTGGAGGCCCACAAAAAACGTGAACATCCTGCATTAAATTTCTGCACATCTGCCTTTCGTAGAAGGCAAGGGACATTCTGTATTACGTACAGAATTTTTGGAAATATTCGCATTTTAATTAGGGCTATCCTGGCTGATAGTGAGATAGGTAATCTACTCCATCTTTGAATCTCAGCCTGGCATTTACTCCATATGTGAGAAAAATTTAGATCATACCATTCATCTGGATTTCTAGATAGATTTATTCCTAAATATTTGATATATTTATCTGCAGATTTAAAAGCATTCTCAACAAGGCTCTTTTTATTTTTAATTATCCATAGAATTTCTGACTTAGATAGATTAATGCTATAACCAGTAAATTTACTAAACTCTGATAGAATATCTACTAGTGCAGGGATGTTTTTGGGCGAATTCTCTATATAAAACAGAATATCATCCACGTATAATGATAATATCACCTTCTGCTGCTTGATTTTTATACCCTCTAAGATTTCTCTGCTCTTAATAGCTAATGGCTCAATCGCCAAATTAAAAAGTAACGGTGAAAGAGGACATCCCTGTCTGGTACCTTTAGACAGGGTAATAGAGGGAGAAAGAATGTTGTTTATACTAAGATATGAAATAGGGTTTTGATATAATACAGAAATATACTTGTAAAAGTGACCCGAAAAACCAAAATTATTTAACGCTGTCAATAAATGATCCCATAGGACAGAGTCAAAGGCCTTTTCTGCATCGACCGTTACTATGGCGAAATCTTTGTTCCTATTTGACCCTGTCCTATGGGAGGCGAGTGTGTGTTCAATAATCATTATGGCTTTCCTTATATTTTTTTGTGCTGTTCTGCCTGGTATAAACCCAGTTTGGTCCGGAAGAATAATGTCGACTAGGATTTTTTTTAAGACGTGATGCCAATATATTAGCTAAAATTTTATAGTCGCAATTAAGTAGCGAAATAGGTCTACAGGGAGTGCAGAATTATTAGGCAAATGAGTATTTTGACCACATCATCCTCTTTATGCATGTTGTCTTACTCCAAGCTGTATAGGCTCGAAAGCCTACTACCAATTAAGCATATTAGGTGATGTGCATCTCTGTAATGAGAAGGGGTGTGGTCTAATGACATCAACACCCTATATCAGGTGTGCATAATTATTAGGCAACTTCCTTTCCTTTGGCAAAATGGGTCAAAAGAAGGACTTGACAGGCTCAGAAAAGTAAAAAATAGTGAGATATCTTGCAGAGGGATGCAGCACTCTTAAAATTGCAAAGCTTCTGAAGCGTGATCATCGAACAATCAAGCGTTTCATTCAAAATAGTCAACAGGGTCGCAAGAAGCGTGTGGAAAAACCAAGGCGCAAAATAACTGCCCATGAACTGAGAAAAGTCAAGCGTGCAGCTGCCAAGATGCCACTTGCCACCAGTTTGGCCATATTTCAGAGCTGCAACATCACTGGAGTGCCCAAAAGCACAAGGTGTGCAATACTCAGAGACATGGCCAAGGTAAGAAAGGCTGAAAGACGACCACCACTGAACAAGACACACAAGCTGAAACGTCAAGACTGGGCCAAGAAATATCTCAAGACTGATTTTTATAAGGTTTTATGGACTGATGAAATGAGAGTGAGTCTTGATGGGCCAGATGGATGGGCCCGTGGCTGGATTGGTAAAGGGCAGAGAGCTCCAGTCCGACTCAGATGCCAGCAAGGTGGAGGTGGAGTACTGGTTTGGGCTGGTATCATCAAAGATGAGCTTGTGGGGCCTTTTCGGGTTGAGGATGGAGTCAAGCTCAACTCCCAGTCCTACTGCCAGTTTCTGGAAGACACCTTCTTCAAGCAGTGGTACAGGAAGAAGTCTGCATCCTTCAAGAAAAACATGATTTTCATGCAGGACAATGCTCCATCACACGCGTCCAAGTACTCCACAGCGTGGCTGGCAAGAAAGGGTATAAAAGAAGAAAATCTAATGACATGGCCTCCTTGTTCACCTGATCTGAACCCCATTGAGAACCTGTGGTCCATCATCAAATGTGAGATTTACAAGGAGGGAAAACAGTACACCTCTCTGAACAGTGTCTGGGAGGCTGTGGTTGCTGCTGCACGCAATGTTGATGGTGAACAGATCAAAACACTGACAGAATCCATGGATGGCAGGCTTTTGAGTGTCCTTGCAAAGAAAGGTGGCTATATTGGTCACTGATTTGTTTTTGTTTTGTTTTTGAATGTCAGAAATGTATATTTGTGAATGTTTAGATGTTATATTGGTTTCACTGGTAAAAATAAATAATTGAAATGGGTATATATTTGTTTTTTGTTAAGTTGCCTAATAATTTTACACAGTAATAGTCACCTGCACACACAGATATCCCCCTAAAATAGCTAAAACTAAAAACAAACTAAAAATACTTCCAAAACTATTCAGCTTTGATATTAATGAGTTTTTTGGGTTCATTGAGAACATAGTTGTTGTTCAATAATAAAATTAATCCTCAAAAATACAACTTGCCTAATAATTCTGCACTCCCTGCATATGAATCCATACAGTTCGGGTCTTTATCTTTCTTTAATATCAATGTAATATTTGAGACAGAGAAAGTCTGAGAGGGTTTCAAATCTGATAGAAAGTAACCGTTAAACAACTTAGTCAGGGTAGGTATAATTTCTACCGAGAGTATTTTGTAAAATTCACTAGGTAGTTGGTCCGGGCCTGGTGCCTTCCCTTGGGCTGCCTCTTTGATAGCCTTAGAGATTTCTTCTGCTGTAATTTCTTTATTCATTGTATTCAACTGATCTAACGATATTTTGGGTAATTCCATATCCTTCCAGAATCTATGCTTCGCTTCTTGATTTACTTCTGAAGCAGAATAAAGCTTCTGAAAAAATACATGAAATTGTCTTACAATATCATTTGGATTGTTATATTTCTGCCCTTTACACGAAATAGATCCAATAAAATTATTTTTCCTCTTGCTTTTTTAAATATTAGCCAAGAATTTCACTGTTTTAGGGGAGAAGACACCATAATTGGCTTTGTTTTTCAGATCTTGTTGAAGTTGATTTTGCATTAAAAATATCTCTCTCTCTCTTTTAGCCTTCTGATAATTTGCCCAATTGGGCGTATCGGGATTATCAATATATTTTATTAATTTGTTTTTAAGATAGTTGGTTAGTTGTAATTCCCTCTCTCTTAACTTCCTCTTTCTTTTAACCATATAAGCTTTTATTTCACCTCTAAAGAAGGCCTTAGCGGCTTCCCAAAATATTTCCGTCTTAGGAAGATATTCCTTATTAAAGGAGACATACTCTCTCCATCTTTGAGCCAGCCAGTCTCTAAACTGTATATTAGAATACAGGAAGGAAGGAAAGAAGAATTTACCACATAAGGTCTCTCTGCTGTTTCCCAACTAGATAGATAAAGAAATAATAGCGTGATCTGATAAAATTATATTTTTTATATCTGTCTTGATTTCTAAGTGTAACAATCTTTCTGATACTAAAACATATCGATTCTTGAGAGTGTATGGAAGGTCTTAGATTCACATGTGAACATTTTTTCATCGGGATGTTGTGTTCTCCATATATCTCTTAGTTTAAGATTTTTTTGAAATGAGGACAGTATTTTTGCTTCTTTTTTTGCTCTATATGAGCCACTAGACCTTAGCCTATCCAGCTGGGGTACACAAACACTATTAAAATCCCCACCAATAATGAAATGTGAATCTACTAAATTTATTAATTTTAGATAAAGTTTATCCCAGAACTCAGAACAGCATTCATTCGGGGCATATAAATTACAAAGAGTATACCGATTTTTATTTATCTCTATTTCTAAAATCAAATATCTACCCTCTACGTCTTTATCCTGCGACAGCAATTCAAATTCTAGATCCTTCCTAAAAATACATGCTACTCCTCTCTTCCTTTTTACTGCTGGAGCTGCACATACTTCCCCTATCCATCCCATTTTTAGTTTCTCTGCTTCCTGAAGACTCAGATGAGTCTCCTGAAGGAAGACTATATCTGGTTTATATAATTTCAAGTGTTGGATTACTTTTTTCCTCTTGATCGGGGACGTGAAGCCCCCTACATTCCATGAAAATAATTTAAGTAGATTTTTCATTTTTATTAGGAGGGGGCCTGTTAGTTAAGACAATAAGTACCCATATAACCAAAAAAATAAGGAGAGGGAGAGGAGGTGAGGAGAGAGAGGGGTATAAAAGAAAGGAGAGAAGAGAAAAAAAAAAAAAAAAAAAGAGGAAGAACAATGCAATGCCGCCCCCTGCAGATTCGTGGCCAATCGGCCACTAGCAGGGGGTGTCAATCAACCCGATTGTATTCAATCAGGATGATTTCTGTCTGCCTCCTCAGAGCAGATGGACAGGTTATGGAGCACGGAGCTTGATAAATTGACCCCCTTGACTTGTGTGTGCAGTTCTCTGTAACTGACAGTGTACAATTCAGATCTGCTGCTTCTGTTTAATTAGTGACCCTCCCTCTTCTACACTGCTGTACTGAAGTGTTGGGCTGTGCAGATTCACCAGATCCGCAGTCCTGCTCTCATTTCAGATTCCAGGCAAGCCACTGCATAAACGCTAATAAACTTTAGAAGATGCAGACTAATAAAAACTAAATAAAACTTTCCATGTTTCCAGCTTATCCACACATTTACTATTCCTCCACACAGCCAATAAGGCTTAGCCTTTAGAAACTCTGGGGTGGGTTGTGTACATTTCCACTCTTAGCTAAAATCAACTTCCTGCTCTGTGCGCTTAGTGACACCACCTTTCTGCCTGTCAGTGTGACAGCTGTTTGAGTGCATGCAGAGCAGCTGGGAGGACACAATATTGTGGAGATGGGACCAGTGCCCCCCTTAGTGATTCCACTGGTTGACAATAACATTACCCTAACCCCTCATGCCCTTTGCCTTGCAGGGGGGGGTTGCACAACTAAAATCTTTCATTCAATCCTGACATCCAGTCCTTGTCAAATTCTTTCCATTTTCACCTTAAAAACATCTTATAAATTCACTACTTCCTTACCCAAGACACAAATAAAGTTTTAATGCATCAAATCCCACCTTGACTATTGCAACTCCATCCTCTCTGGTCTTCCTAAATGCCCTCTTTCCCCTTTACAATCCATAATGAATGTCTCTGCCAGGCTGATCCTCCTTAAACATCTACTGCACCTCTCTGCCAATCCCTTCACTGGCTTCCTCTAGCCTCCAGAATAAAACATATAATCCTGACCCTAACATGCATGGTCCTCAATAACACTGCTCTCCCCACATCTCCAGTTACACTCCCTCGCATCCCCTTCTCTCTGCTCGTGACCACCTTCTCACCTCCTCACTTGTTACCTCTTCATATTCCTGCCTACAGGACTCCTTTAGAATGGCCCCTATCTTAGAACATAAGCCTAAGAGCCCAGCTGTCCTGTAGATGACCTTCCTGTAAGGTAATGTACAATAGAGCAACTCTTAGCAGGGTCCTCTACCCACTTGTTCATTTAAATGCTACCTTGGTATATTATATCTATGTATATCTGTTGGCGCTTTACATATAAATGATAATATTTTTAATAATAATAACAAATATCTCACAACATTAGTTCTATTTGTGGGTCCTACGAAATTATTAGTGGCCTTCATTACCCACTAAAAATAGAAATATATCATAAGACCCCTCATTTGAAAGAGTGAGGCCCACCATTTAAATAATGGGTTTCTTGTCCATATAACTTTCAGATGATTGTAACAGTAATAATGATCACCTGGCAGCAATCACTGGCCTCAATTTGTTGTGTTGTTGATATTAGATCCATGTATCTAAGAACTAATTCAAATGTCAAGAATCAACATAGATGATAGGACTGGATGTGTGTGAATATGTATATTTTGTAAAATGGTATATCGGATGATTTTGGCTAAAACAATTTCATTTTTGGAGTTGATATTTTTGGTTATTATTAAATAATGACTCCGGTGCAGCTTTTTACAATGTAGAGCATAGAAAATGAAACAATTGTTTTCATATGAAAAAATAGTTATGATTTGTGTGGGTACCTCATAGAAAACAAAAAAAACTGGAC
This sequence comes from Bombina bombina, assembly GCF_027579735.1. Lineage (NCBI taxonomy): Eukaryota > Metazoa > Chordata > Amphibia > Anura > Bombinatoridae > Bombina > Bombina bombina. The sequence goes on along the minus strand of NC_069499.1, from coordinate 1,414,879,879 downwards.
CTTTATCTGCAAATGCAAAGAGTGGACTAAAACAACTGTAGCACATGGCTGTGAAAATTGATCAGCACTGAAAGGGTTAAAATGTTTTAAAACCATTAGTTTTGTATGTAGATATATTTTGCTTATTGAAGCATCTTATACAGGTACAGTGCCATAAAAACCAAGCAAGGTTTTGGGATATTCTCCCTTAAAGGGACAGTCTACACCAGAATATTTATTGTTTTAAAAGATAGATAATCCCTTTATTACCCATTCTCTAGTTTTGCATAACCAACACAGTTATATAAATACACTTTTTACCTCTGTGATTATCTTGTATCAAAGCCTCTGCAAACTGCCCCTTATTTCAGTTCTTTTGACAGACTTGCTTTTTAGCCAATTGCATTTTAGGGATAGCCTAGTCAAAATTTCATGATTCAGATAGAGTAGGCAATTTTAAGCAACTTTCTAATTTATTCCTATTATCAATTTTTCTTCGTTCTCTTGGTATCTTTATTTGAATGTAAGCTTAGGAGCTGGCCCATTTTTGGTTCAGCACCTAGGTAGTGCTTGCCGATTGGTGGCTACAATTAGACACCAATCAGAAAGCTCTACCCAGGTGCTGAACCAAAAATGGGCCGGCTCCTAAGCTTACATTCCTGCATTTCAAATAAAGATATCAATTTTTCTTCGTTCTCTTGTTAATAGGAATAAATTAGAAAGTTTTTTAAAATTGCATGCTCTATCTGAATCATGAAAGTTTAATTTTTACTGAACTATTCCTTTAATTGCTGATATATACTATAAATATATCAAAATTAATTGAATGTCCCAAAGTTTATTTGTGATAAGGACCTTGGATATACAGTAGTAATAAGGATACGCAACGCAAATAAGTAAATGTTTCATTACCCTTTAAAGTGCTATTTTTAGAAGGATTTATGATTTATTGGAGCAGTCTGAAATTGGAAGTAGATGCTGTCAGGAAATCTGTGTTGTTTCTATGCACCTTTTCTATCACCAGGGAAAGCTGAACCATCGTGAATTACAGTCGTCTGTGTGCACCATGTTCCCTAATGAAATCTAAGTGCTAAGCAAATATTAGTGTACTTTATCTTAGACAAGTCAAGTCTTTATTCATCTGCAGGAAATAATGAAAGCTTAAAGGGACATTACAGCCAAAATGGGAATCCACATAGATGCATTGCAGCGTTGCATAGATGCATTTTTGTAATATAAAAGTATTAGCAAAAATGCTTCTAACAAAAGCTATAGCAATTTCAAATGTGTATTTAAGTATGCACCGTGCACCAGCATTTTAAACACAGCACTTGCTCAGAGAGCCTAAGGTGCTTGTACTATCTGGTAATGACTCAATTTGTTAATTGCTGACATGATACAAGCCCCACTGGCGCTCTAAACAGCTGCAGTATTTAAAATGCTGGTGCACTAAGAATATCTAGCTGTACTTCACATGCACGTGCAGAGAAACTTGTTAACACTAAAACAGTGGTAACTTTTACTAGAAGCATTTTTGCCAATGCATGTATATTGCAAATATGTTTCTATTCAAAGATATAATTCATGTATGTGCATTTAAATTTTGACTGGAATGTCCCTTTAAAGTGTAGGTAAACTTTGATGAATGAAAGCCAGTTTTTTAAAAATACTATTAAAAACAGGGGCACTTTCATTTATCAAAATTTACAAAGCAGCCGTTTTGATTAAAAACTTACCTTTTTTTCTTTTCACAGCCAGAGCAGCTTCCCCCTCCTGGAAATCTTCTCTTCACACGTCAGCAATGACTAATCCGGCTTCCTCCAATCATGGCTTTCCCCCCAGGGTGGTTATTGCATGAGGCCATGCTGTGATAGGAGGAAGCCGGATTAGTCATTGCTGACGTGTGAAGAGAAGATTTCCAGGAGGGGGAAGCTGCTCTGGCTGTGAAAAGAAAAAAAGGTAAGTTTTTAATCAAAACGGCTGCTTTGTAAACTTTGCTGAATGAAAGTGCCCCTGTTTTTAATAGTATTTTTAAAAAATGGGCTTTCATTCACCAAAGTTTACCTTCCCTTTAATGAACACATCTGTGTTAGAAAATATATAACGCCTTAACGGAAGAGTTATAAATACACATATCTTCTTCAGGTTTCTGTGTTAGATTTTCACGCTTTATATAGAAAGCAAAAAAAGTACTAATGTAACAATAAAATGTATATTATAGTAAACTCTAAAATAGATTTCATTGTGTGATGTTTTTAGAGAGCATCTTTCTTTCAACTTAGCAAATGGCTACTCACATAGGGAAAGCACCAATAAGGCACTAATAGGGCAGGCTGGTACTTCCTCAAGCCGGTGGAAAAAGACCCCAGTCAACGGCTCCTATAAGGATAGGACACAAAACCAAAATAGCCCAGCACAGTAGTATATGTATAGAAACAAAGGGGTTTAACACATAGGGCAAGATTACATATGCGGCATCGCCCGCAAAAGCTTGTGACGCCGATTTTTACTCGATTTTGGTATCACATATACGGCGCCGCATATAAATGTGGCACGTATATTTCACCCGTCCTCACATATTCAGCGCAAGGACTTACGCTGCGAAAATTGAGACATTTTACTAAATTTTCACCTCGCCACAAATAGGCAGGAGCAGCAAGCCTTGCGTGGAGTATGAAAGTACCGTAACTCCCGTAACTGGCTGAAAATATTAACTAACAACTAACGCATGCACAATTTCAATCTACCTGTCAACCGCCAACCCCCACTGCAATACCTAACAAACGGCTAGATTACGAGTTTTGCGGTAAGTTAAAAAGCAGCGTTAACAGGTGCTAACGCTGCTATTACGAGTCTTGCAGGTTTAGGGGCACCGCACACTTTTTTGGCCTTACCGCAAAACGACTTACGTAAACTTCTAAACCCTTTTTTCTATGGGACTTTCATAGCGCTGGTATTATGAGTCTGTCCTGGGAGGCCAAAAAGTGAGCGGTACACCCTACCCTGTCAAGATTTTTAACGCATTTTAAAGTCAGTAGTTATGAGTTTTATGTTACCACGCGGTAGCATAAAACTCATAACTAAAGTGCTAAAAAGTACACTAACACCCATAAACTACCTTTTAACCCCTAAACCGAGGCCCTCCCACATCGCAAACACTAAAATAAAATTATTAACCTCTAATCTGCCGCTCCCGACATCGCCGCCACTAGAATAAACATATTAACCCCTAAACCGCCGCACTACCGCCTCGCAAACACTAGTTAAATAATATTAACCCCTAATATGCCGCCCCTAACATCGCTGCCACCTACATTATACTTATTAACCCCTAATCTTCCGCTCCGGACATCGCCGCAACCTACATTATATTTATTAAACCCTAATCTGCCGTCCCCAACGTCGCTGATACTATATTAAATTTATTAACCCCTAAACCTAAGTCTAACCCTAACACCCCCTAACTTAAATATAATTTAAATAAATCAAAATAAAATTAATATCATTAACTAAATAATTCCTATTTAAACGAAATACTTACCTATAAAATAAACCCTAAGCTAGCTACAATATAACTAATAGTTACATTGTATCTAGCTTAGGGTTTATTTTTATTTTACAGGCAAGTTTGTATTTATTTTAACTAGGTAAAATAGTTACTAAATAGTTATTAACTATTTACTAACTACCTATCAAAAATAAATACAAAAGTACATGTAAAATAAAACCTAACCTAAGTTACACTAACACCTAACCTTACACTACAATTAAATAAATTAACTAAATTAAATACAATTAAATAAATTAAATTAGCTAAATCACAAAAAAACAAAAACACTAAATTACAGAAAATACAAAACAAATTACAGATAATATAATATATATAATAAACTAATTACACCTAATCTAATAGCCCTATCAAAATAAAAAAGCCCCCCCCCCCCCAAATAAAAAAACCCTAGCCTAAACTAAACTATCAATAGCCCTTAAAAGGGCCTTTTTCGGGGCATTGCCCCAAAGAAATCAGCTCTTTTACCTGTAAAAAAATACAAACAACCCCCCCCAAAAGTAATACCCACCACCCACACAACCAACCCCTAAATAAAACTCTAACTAAAAAAACTAAGCTCCCCATTGCCCTGAAAAGGGCATTTGGATGGGCATTGCCCTTAAAATGGCAGTTATCTCTTTTGTGGCCCAAAACCCTAACCTAAAAATAAAACCAACCCAATACACCCTAAAAAAAAACTAACACTAACCCCCTGAAGATCGACTTACTGTTCTGAAGACCGGACATCCATCCTCAAGGAAGCGGCAGAAGTCTTCATCCAATCGGGGCGAAGTCCTCAACGAAGCCGGGAGAAGTCTTCATCCAACCGGGCCAAAGTCCTCAACGAAGCCGGGAGAAGTCTTCATCCAACCGGGCCGAAGTCCTCAACGAAGCCGGGAGAAGTCTTCATCCAAGCCAGGCGAATGCAGCACAGTTGACGACTTGATAAGTAGGGGCCCATGGCAGCAACATGTTAGGAAAATGCAGCAAAGCCCACTTTACAAGTTCCTAACTGCTTTAAAGCCACCACAGCCCTGCTGAAGAGATTAACGTGGAGTACAGCTATACCCAAATTGTGATGGAAGATCAGAGCCATCTTGCCCTGTCATCAAAATAAAAAAAAATCTTGATAGAAGAAACTTAATCAGGACACCTAATTACTTCACCTCCTCCTTGCACTAGAGGCAAAGAGAATGACTGGGGGATTGTGGGTAGGAAGTGATATTTAACAGCTTTGCTGTGGTGCTCTTTGCCTCATCCTGCTGGCCAGGAGTGATATTCCCAACAGTAATTGATGATGATCCATGGACTCACTGTGTCTTTAGAAAGAAATAAAAAAAGTCTAACATTACAGAAAATAATAAACCAAATTATAAAAAATAAAAAAACCAAAGCTAATCCTTATAAAATTAAAAAAGCCCCCCAAAATAAAAACACCCCCTAATCTAAAACTTAACTACCAATAGCCCTTAAAAGGGCTTTTTCTAGGGCATTGCCCTAAGTTAAACAGCTCTTTTGCATTAAAACAAATACTGTCCCCCCTCTAACAGTAAAACCCACCACCCACCAAACCCACCAAACTCACCCCAAAATAAAAAAAACTAACACTAAAAAAATCCTAAAGGGGCATTTGTATGGGCATTGCCCTTAAAAGGGACAATCAACTTGTTTACTGTCCTTAAAAGGGCATTCAGCACTTTTACAAGATCCCATTAAAGCCCTAATCTAAAAAATAAACAAAATCCTAACTCTAAGACCCAAATAGGTACTCACCATTTCTGAAGTCCAGCGGAGAAGGTCCTCTTCCAGGCAGCGGTGAAGTCCCTTTTAAGGGCTATTGGTAGTTTAGTTTAGATTAGGGGGTGTTTTTATTTTGGGGGTCTTTTTTATTTTCATAGGGATTAGGTTTAATATTTTTATTTTTGATAATTTGGTTTATTATTTTATGTAATGTTAGATTTTTTTGTAATTTTAGATTAATTTAAATTTAGTTGTTTTTGTTTTAAAGTAGGTTTTTCTATTTCAATTGTAACTTAGTATTTTTTTAATTTAGCTAATTGGGGTTAATTTAGGGGGTGTTAGGTTAGGGGGCTTAGTAATTTAAAGAGGTTAATTGTGTTGTGGGGAGTGGGTGGTTTAGGGGTTAATAGATTTATTAGGTTAATTGCAATGTGGGTTAATGGCAGTTTAGGGGTTAATAGATTTAGGTTAATTGTGATGTGGGTTAATGGCAGGTTAGGGGTTAATACATATATTAGGGAGATTGCGATGTGGGTGAATGGTGGATTAGGGGTTAATAGTTTAATTAGGCATATTGCGTTGTGGGGGGGTGTCAGTTTAGGGGTTAATACTTTTATTATTAGTTGCGATGTGTGGGGATTGCTGATATAGAGGTTTTTACGTGTCAGGTTTATTTTTTGGAGGCGCGTTAGACTTTTACAGGAGATTTAATTTAAATATAATAAAAAAAATATATATTTTCTTCGGCGCCAGCAGTTTCTACCGTGCCGTAAGTCACTGGCGACTCCAGAATTTTTATTAATGCACGATTCTGGACATCGCTAGTTTATTACGGCACTTTATGAACTGCCAGCGGGGTTTATGTGATTCACCGATGTGCAAGGGGAAATTACTGGGGAAACGGGTATCAACTGAAGCCTGCGCCGCATATGTAATCTCCAGAGTAGAAGATTGTTCGATCCTGAGCGGAAAATGCTGCTGACACAATGAGCAGGGCTGTTTAAGAGTAAGCTTAGATCTGTTTAGGAGTGTGCACGTGTCTTTGACATGTGGCAGCAGTGTTTGTTTATAGAAATGTTATGCATAGATGCAAATACTGCTACCAAAGAATGCTAAAAACACATGAACACTCCTAAGCTCATGATAGCATACATAGCTTTATTCTTCAACAAAGGATACAAGAAAACAAAGCTAATTTTATAATACAAGTTAAATTGAAAGTTATTTAAAATTGCATGCTTTGTCTGAAAATTTTCACAAATATTCACTGAATTTACTAAACAATTATAGAAGTAAAAAGCAGTGTAACATAAAGTAATGTGCAATTTCTTTTATTGGCTAAAAAAAATCTGCCTAAAAATAATAGAATCAAATTATTTGCAGTTATTTTTTTATCCTCAGAGTTATAATTTCCTTAACACAGTGTTCTCCACAGGACCTTTTTTTTTTTTGCGGGACCACCACCCGACTGCGTTCACTGACCACCCAATATTAAAGGGAAATAAAGCTCAATTTTTTTTCTTTTATGATTCAGAGAGAACTAAACTTTCCAATTTACTTATAGTATCCAGTTTGTTTAGTTCCCTTGATATCCTTTGTTGAAAAGGATACCTAGGTGAGCTCAGGAGCTGCTGATTGGTGGCTGCACATATATGGCTCATATTATTGGCTCATGCATGTGTATTGCTGTTTCTTCAACAAAGAATGCCAAGAGAACAAAGCAAATTAGACACCAGAAGTAAATTGGAAAGTGTTTTAAAATTGTATTCTATTTCTGAAGCATGAAAGATAAACTTTAAGTTTTATGTCCCCTTTAAAATCTTATTAGCTAATATTAAAAATGTTCAATTTTTATTACACAAATTATCATTAAAGGAATAGTCTAGTCAAAATTAAACTTTCATGATTCAGATAGAGCACGCAATTTAAAGGAACATTCCGGTCAAAATTTAAATGCACATAGATGAATTACATCTTAAAATAGAAACAAAATTTGCAATATAGATAGATATATTGGCAAAAATGATTCTAGTAAAGTTGTCACTATTTTTGTGTTTGCTCTGCATGTGCATGTGAAGTATAACTAGATATTCTCACAGCACCAGTAATTTAAATACTGCAGCTGTTTATAGCACCAGTGGGGCTTGTATGATGTCAAGCACAAAATGAGTCATTACCAGATGGTACAAGCACCTTAGGCTCTCTGAGCAAGTGCTGTGTTTAAAATGCTAGTGCACGGTGCATACTTAAATACACTTTTGAAACAGCTATAGCTTTTATTAGAAGCATTTTTGCTAATGCATGGTTGGAATGTCCCTTTAAAGCAACTTTCTAATTATCAATTTTTCTTGATTCTCTTGCTATCTTTTTTGGAATTTAAGCATAGGAGCCGGCCCATTTTTGGTTTAGTACTTGGGTAGCGCTTGCTGATTGGTGGCTACATTTAGACACCAATCAGAAAGTGCTAACCAGGTGCTGAACAAAAAATGGGTCGGCTCCTATGCTTACATTCTTGCTTTTTTAAATAAAGATACCAAGAGAACGAAGAAAATTGATAATAGGAGTAAATTAGAAAGTTGCTTAAAAAGTTTAATTCTGACTAGACTATTTCTTTAAACACATTTATGTTAAATATTAGAAAATATTACACAGCCCCCACCCTGCTGCTTAATAATGTCACCCGGCTGTCAAAATGTTCTGTGGAGAACACTAACAGTAATATGTGCCTTTAAAACCCATTCATTTTTTCATAACCTCTGGGAAATACTTCACCTGGCCACCAGGAGGAGGCAAAGATACCCCAAACAGAGCATTGAAATATCCCTCCCACTTCCCCTACCCTCTCAGTAGTTCAAGCCAAGGATAAGGAAAAGTAGAGAGATAAAAGGGGTAAAAAGCTGCCGTAAGACTGCCGCCACTATTATTTTAGGGCGGGTTCGTGGACTCTCACTGCCAAGATTTTTTTTTTTATCAGGTAAGCATAAATTATATTTTCTTTCTAATGGCAGTGAGAGTCTGAAAATTCATTTATAACCTATGGGAAACCAGGACCCAAGCTGTGGAGTCGACAAAAATGTTTAGGGAGGGAAAGCTAGAGAAGGCACCACCGCTTTGAGAACCTTTCTCCCAAAAGATGTCTGAGGCAAAACACATCAAATCGGTAACATTTTGTGAAGGTATGTAATGAAGACCAGGTAGCAGCCTTGCAAATCTGTTCAACTGAAGCCTCATTCTTGAAGGCCCATGAAGTAGAAATCTGACCTTTAAGAGAACTAGTCATCAGGCCCTTCTCCAAACCGCCCTGTAGAAACTGAAGGATACGTTGAGGCTTCACCTTGTTCCAAGGGAACACATGTTCCACACACCAAAGCAAATAAGCCGTCCACACCTTATGGTAAATACGTCTGGTAACAGGCTTTCATGTCTGAACCATAGTATCAATCACTGTCTCAGATAAGCCTCTCTGGGATAAAAAGGAAATGTATGCTTACCTGATAAATTGATTTCTTATTCTACGATACGACGAGTCCACAGATTCATCCTTACTTGTGGGATACTAACCTCCTGCTAACAGGAAGTGGCAAAGAGCACCACAGCAGAGCTGTCTATATAGCTCCTCCCTGGACTCCACCCCCCAGTCATTTGACCAAAGGTATAGGAAGAAAAACACAATTTATGCTTACCTAATAAATTTATTTCTCTTGTGGTGTATCCAGTCCACGGATCATCCATTACTTGTGGGATATTCTCATTCCCAACAGGAAGTTGCAAGAGGACACCCACAGCAGAGCTGTAATATAGCTCCTCCCCTGTCATTCAAGCCAGTCATTCGACCGAAAACAAGCCGAGAAAGGAGGAACCATAGGGTGCAGTGGTTACTGTAGTTTAAATTTAAAAATTACCTGCCTTAAAATGACAGGGCGGGCCGTGGACTGGATACACCACAAGAGAAATAAATTTATCAGGTAAGCATAAATTGTGTTTTCTCTTGTAAGGTGTATCCAGTCCACGGATCATCCATTACTTGTGGGATACCAATACCAAAGCTAAAGTACACGGATGAAGGGAGGGACAAGGCAGGAACTTAAATGGAAGGAACCACTGCCCGTAAAACCTTTCTCCCAAATATAGCCTCCGAAGAAGCAAAAGTATCAAATTTGTAAAATTTTGAAAAAATATGAAGCGAAGACCAAGTCGTCGCCTTGCAAATCTGATCAAAAGAAGCCTAATTTTTAAAGGCCCAAGTGGAAGCCACAGCTCTAGTGGAACGAGCTGTAATCCTTTCAGGAGGCTGCTGTCCAGCAGTCTCATAGGCTAAGCAGATTAAGCTTCTTAGTCAAAAAGAAAAAGAGGTTGCCGAAGCCTTTTGACCTCTCCTCTATCCAGAGTAGACAACAAACAAAGCAGATGTTTGACGAAAATCCTTAGTAGCTTGTAAGTAAAACTTTAAAGCACGGACCACGTCCAAATTGTGTAACACAAGGATGGAACAACAATCTCTTGATTGATATTCTTGTTAGATACCACCTTAGGTAAGAACCCAGGTTTGGTACGCAGGACTACCTTATCCGTATGAAAAATCAGATAAGGAGAATCACATTGTAAGGCAGATAGCTCAGAGACTCTACGAAGCCGAGGAAATAGCTACCAAAAAAAGAACTTTCCAAGATAAAAGCTTGATATCTATGGAATGCAGAGGTTCAAACGGAACTCCTTGAAGAACCTTAAGAACCAAGTTTAAGCTCCATGGTGGAGCAACAGGTTTAAACACAGGCTTGACTAAAGCCTGACAAAATGCCTGAACGTCTGGAACATCTGCCAGACGCTTAACTAGCTGACAATCCTTTTTCCAAACCTTCTTGGAGAAAAGATAATATCCTAGCAATCCTGACCTTACTCCATGAGTAACCCTTGGATTCACACCAATAAAGATATCTACGCCATACCTTATGGTAAATTTTCCTGGTGACAGGCTTTCGTGCCTGTCTTAAGGTATCAATAACTGACTCGGAGAAGCCACGCTTTGATAAAATCAAGCGTTCAATCTCCAGGCAGTCAGCCTCAGAGAAATTAGATTTGGATGATTGAAAGGACCCTGAAGTAGAAGGTCCTGTTTCAGAGGCAGAGACCATGGTGGAAAGGATGACATGTCCACTAGATCTGCATACCAGGTCCTGCGTGGCCACGCAGGTGCTATCAGAATCACTGATGCTCTCTCCTGCTTGATCTTGGCAATCAGTCGAGGGAGCAGAGGAAACGGTCTAAACACATAAGCCAGGTTGAAAGACCAGGGCGCTGCTAGAGCATCTATCAGTGTCCCTGGACCTGGATCCGTAATACGGAAGGTTGGCATTCTGGCGAGACGCCATGAGATCCAGTTCTGGTTTGCCCCAACGATGAATCAGTTGTGCAAATGCCTCCGGATGGAGTTCCCACTCTCCCGGATGAAAAGTCTGACGATTTAGAAAATCCGCCTCCCAGTGCTCTGCACCTGGGATATGGATAGCTGATAGGTGGCAAGAGTGAATCTCTGCCCAGCGAATTATTTTTGAAACTTCGAACATCTCTAGGGAACTTCTCGTTCCCCCTTGATGGTTGATGTAAGCTACAGTCGTGATGTTGTCCGACTGAAATCTGATGTACCTCAGAGTTGCTAACTGAGGCCAAGCCTGAAGAGCCTTGAATATCGCTCTTAGTTCCACGATCCCTGAGCCTTCAGGGAGTTCCAGACTGCACCCCAACCTAGAAGGCTGGCATCTGTCGTAACAATTGTCCAATCTGGCCTGCGAAAGGTCATACCTTTGGACAGATGGACCCGAGATAGCCACCAGAGAAGAGAATCCCAGGTCTCTTGGTCCAGATTCAGTTGAGGGGACAAATCTGTGTAATCCCCGCTCCACTGACTGAGCATGCATAGTTGCAGCGGTCTGAGATGTAAGCGTACAAACGGCACTATGTCCATTGTCGCTACCATTAAGCCGATTACTTCCATACACTGAACCACCGAAGGGCGCGGAATAGAATGAAGAACCCGGCAGGAATTTAGAAGCTTTGATAACCTGGACTCCGTCAGGTGAATTTTCATTTCTACAGAATCTATCAGAGTCCCTAGAAAGAAAACTCTTGTGAGTGGGGATAGAGAACTCTTTTCCTCGTTCACTTTCCACCCATGCGACCACAGAAATGCCAGTACTACGTCCGTATGAGACTTGGCAATTTGGAAGTTTGACGCCTGTATCAGGATCTAAATAAGGGGCTACTGCTATGCCCCGTGGCCTTAGGACCGCCATAAGTGACCCTAGAACCTTTGTAAAGATTCTTGGGGCTGTAGCTAATCCCAAGGGAAGAGCTACAACTGGTAATGCCTGTCTTAAAAGGCAACCCTGAGAAACCGATGATGATCTTTGTGTATCGGAATGTGAAGATAAGCATCCTTTAGATCCACTGTAGTCATATATTGACCCTCCTGGATCAGTGGTAGGATGGTACGAATAGTTTCCATCTTGAACGACGGAACTTTGAGGAATTTGTTTAAGATCTTTAGATCCAAAATTGGTCTGAAGGTTCCCTCTTTTTTGGGAACCACAAACAGATTTGAGTAAAAACCCTGTCCCTGTTCCTCCTTTGGAACTGGATGGATCACTCCCATAACTAGGAGGACTCGTACACAGTGTAAGAATGCCTCTCTCTTTATGTGGTGTGCAGATAATTGTGAAAGGTGAAATCTCCCTTTTGGGGGGGAGGCTTTGAAGTCCAGAAGATATCCCTGGGATATAATTTCCAACGCCCAGGGATCCTGAACATCTCTTGCCCACGCCTGGGCAAAGAGTGAAAGTCTGCCCCCTACTAGATCCGTTCCCGGATAGGGGGCCATTCCTTCATGCTGTCTTGCAGCAGGCTTTTTTACCTGCTTACCTTTTTTCCATGTCAGGTTTGGTCTCCAGACCGTCTTGGATTGAGCAAACGTTCCCTCTTGTTTATTATTAGAGGAAGTTGATGCCGCACCTGCCTTGAAGTTTTGAAAGGCACGAAAATTAGACTGTTTGGCCCTAATGACCTTTTCCTCCAGTGATATCAGCAATAATCTCCTTCAACCAGGCCCGAATAGGGTCTGCCCCTTGAAGGGAATGTTAAGTAGCTTAGATTTTGAAGTCACGTCAGCTGACCATGATCTAAGCCATAGCGCTCTGCGCGCCTGTATAGCAAAACCAGAAGTCTTAGCCGTTTGTTTAGTCAAATGAACAATGGCATCAGAATAAAAGAATTGGCTAGCTTAAGTGCTCTAAGTTTGCCAAGTATGTCATCCAATGGAGTCGCTACCTGTAAAGCCTCTTCCAGAGACTCAAACCAGTACGCCGCAGCAGCAGTGACAGGGGCAATGCATGCAAGGGGCTGTAGGATAAAACCTTGTTGAATAAATATTTTCTTAAGGTAACCTCTAATTTTTTATCCATTGGATCTAAAAAAAAAACACAACTGTCCTCGACAGGGATAGTAGTACGCTTTACTAGAGTAGAAACTGCTCCCTCCACCTTAGGGACTGTCTGCCATAAGTCCCATGTGGTGGCGTCTATTGGAAACATTTTTCTAAAAATAGGAGGGGAAGAGAACGGCACACCTGGTCTATCCCATTCCTTATTAATAATTTCTGTAAACCTTTTAGGTATTTGGAAAAACATCAGTACACACCGGCACTGCAAAGTATTTATACAGTCTACACAATTTCTCTGGCACTGCAATGGTATCACAGTCATTCAGAGCAGCTAAAACCTCCCTAAGCAACACACGGAGGTGTTCAAGCTTAAATTTAAATGTAGAAATATTAGAATCAGGTATCTTTCCTGAGTCATTAACATCACCCACTGACTGAAGCTCTCTTTCCTCAGCTTCTGCATATTGTGAGGCAGTATCAGACATGGTTCTTAAAGCGTCAGTATGCTCTGCATTTTGTCTCACCCCAGAGCTATCACGCTTACCTCTAAGTTCAGGTAGTCTGGCTAATACCGCTGACAGTGTATTATCCATGACTGCCGCCATGTCTTGTAAAGTAAACGCTATGGGCGCCCTAGATGTACTTGGCGCCATTTGAGCGTGAGTCCGTTAAGCGGAAGTCAAAGGGTCTGACACGTATGGAAAGTTAGTCGGCATAACTTCCCCCTCGTCAGATTCCTCTGGTGATATATTTTTTAAAGACAGAAAATGATCTTTATTGCATAAAATGAAATCAGTACATTTGGTACACATTCTAAGAGGGGGTTCCACCATGGCTTTTAAACATAATAAACAAGGAGTTTCTTTTATGTCAGACATGTTTATACAGAATAGAAATGAGACTAGCAAGCTTGGAAAACACTTTAAATCAAGTTAACAAGCAAATATAAAAAACGGTACTGTGCCTTTAAGAGAAACAAATTTTGTCAGAATTTGAAAAACAGTGAAAAAAATGCTGTAAATCAAACAAATTTTTTACAGTGCGTATAATAGGCTAACAGAGCATTGCACCCACTTGCAAATGGATGATTAACCCCTTAGTTCAAAAAACAGATAAAAAAAAAACGGAATAGACGTTTTTTAACAATCACAACCAACTGCCACAGCAAGCTGTGGCCCTACCTTCTCCAATAAACGACTTTGGAAAGCCTTTGGGCCCTTTAGAGATGTCCTATAGCATTCAGAGGGCCTTTGAGGGAAGCTGGATGTCACAGTTTGTAATTTTAACTGCACCAACTGTAACTTTTATACTACAACAGTGGAAATTGTTTCTAGTCAAAAATTAAGCCAGCCATGTGGAAAAAATTAGGCCCCAATAAAGTTTTATCACCAAAGCATATATAAAAACGATTAAACATGCCAGCAAACGTTTTATATTGCAATATCATAAGGGTATTATCCCTGGGAGTAAGCATGATACCAGTCCTTATTAAATCACTGTATTCAGGCTTAACTTACATTAATCCGGTATCAGCAGCATTTTCTAGTGTTTTCCATCTCTAGAAAAAATTATAACTGCACATACCTGATAGCAGAATAAACTGCACGCCATTCTCTCGCTGAAGTTACCTCATCTGTGTAATCCCCTCAGACATATGTGAGAAAAGCAATGGATCTTAGTTACAACCTGCTAAGATCATAGAAACCTCAGGCAGATTCTTCTTCTACTTACTGCCTGAGATAAAATAGCACAACTCCGGTACTATTTAAAAATAACAAACTTTTTATTGAAGAAAATAAACTAGCTATATTTAACCACTCTCTCCTACAACGTCCTTGCTTGTTGAGAGTTGCAAGAGAATGACTGGCTATGACAGTTAGGGGAGGAGCTATATTACAGCTCTGCTGTGGGTGTCCTCTTGCAACTTCCTGTTGGGAATGAGAATATCCCACAAGTAATGGATGATCCGTGGACTGGATACACCTTACAAGAGAAAAGGAGAAACTAAAAAGGTGCAGAGGTGACTTAAGTTTGAAAACAAAAATATAATCTGTCTAAAATGACAGGAGGGCCGTGGACTCATCGTATCGTAGAAGAAATCAATTTATCAGGTAAGCATAAATTTCCTTTCCTTCTACTAGATACGACGAGTCCATAGATTCATCCTTACTTGTGGGATACAATACCAAAGCAACAGGACACGGATGAACGGGAGGGACAAGACAGATACCTAAACGGGAGGCACCACTGCTTGAAGAACTTTTCTCCCAAAAATAGCCTCAGAAGAAGCAAAAGTATCAAATTTGTAAAATTTGGAATAGGTATGAAGGGAGGATCGCAGCCTTACAAATCTGTTCAACAGAAGCATCGTTTTTAAAAGCCCATGTGGAAGCCACCGCTCTAGTAGAATGAGCTGTAATTTTTTCAGGAGGCTGCTGTCCAGCAGTCTCGTATGCCAAACGGATGATGCTTTTCAGCCAAAAAGAAAGAGGTAGCCGTAGCTTTTGACCCCTATGCTTTCCAGGATGAACAACAAAGAGAGAAGATGTTTGACGGAAATCCTTGGTCGCTTGTAAGTAAAACTTCAAGGTTACGTATGTAACAGACGCTCCTTCTTAGAAGAAGGATTAGGACATAGAGAAGGAACAACAATTTCCTGATTAATATTCTTATTTGAAACAACCTTAGGAAGGAATCCAGGTTTAGTACGCAAAACCACCTTATCAAAATGGAATATAAGATAAGGCGAGTCGCATTGTAACGCAGAAAGCTCAGAAACTCTTCGAGCAGAAGAGATAGCAACTAAAAACAAAACTTTCCAAGATAAAAGCTTAAAGTGAATGTAAATTTTTTTCTATTTAGTTAAACATACTTGCTGCCAATATTAGATATATGCAAGCTGCAATAACATTTTTTGAATATTTTGAATAATTATGTTTAAAATTTAATTTCAACTTAGCTCCGTTATTGCACTTTAACTCCTCTCAACCGTCTTCTTCCTGTATTTCATCCGATTTACACTGCATCATTTCTATATATTATGCCCACTCGATGACGTTTTTGTCCTGCTCATTTACGAGCAGTGCTGACATCTGCGCATGCGCTTTCAATCTCGGCGACAAAACGTGCATGCGTATAGCAAAAAATAATGCTCATAACCGCAATTAGCTTCGGTCTTAGAATAAATGAAAGCATCTCAGTATTGCGCATGTGCGAATCACGGACAAGCATTGAGTACGCTATGTCATCGTTTAGTTCACGCATGCGCAGTTAAAGTAAATGACATAGCGAACAACCGGCCTGACGCCCCGGGGGTGAAAAAAATATTCAGAAAATGATGTGTCAATCATTATAGAAATGTTGGACCAAAATGGCAGGTGGAGGAATCGGCTATAGGTATAAGAAATGAAAACCTTTATATTTACTTTTCAAAGGAGATTACAGAAAAATGATAAATTAAACTAACATTTATTTTTGCTATTAAACAATTTGATGAACAGTTATTCCGTTGACTTTACATGCACTTTAATATCTATGGAATGCATGGGTTCAAACGGAACCCCTTGAAGAACATTTAGAACTAAATTCAAACTCCATGGCGGAGCAACAGGTTTAAACACAGGCTTGATTCTGACTAAAGCCTGACAAAATGACTGAACGTCTGGGACATCCACCAGATGCTGGTGTAGTAAAATTGACAAAGCAGAAATTTGTCCCTTTAAGGAACTAGCCGATAATCCCTTCTCTAATCCTTCTTGGAGAAAGGACAAAATCCTAGGAATCCAAACCCTACTCCATGAGTAGCCCTTGGATTCGCACCAAAAAAGATATTTACGCCATATCTTATGGTAAATTTTCCTAGTGACAGGCTTCCGAGCCTGAATCAAGGTATCAATGACCGACTCAGAGAATCCCCGCTTAGATAAAATCAAGCGTTCAATCTCCAGGCAGTCAGCTGCAGAGAATTTAGATTTGGATGTTGGAACGGATCTTGAATGAGAAGGTCCTGTCTCAGTGGCAGTTTCCACGGTGGCAGAGATGACATTTCCACTAGCTCTGCATACCAAGTCCTGCGTGGCCACGATTACCAAAGCCCTCTCCTGTTTGATTCTGGCAATCAGACGAGGCAGGAGAGCAAAAGGCGGAAACACATAAGCCAGGTTGAACGACCAGGGTACTGCTAGAGAATCTATCAGTACTGCTTGAGGATCCCTTGATCTGGACCCGTAACAAGGAAGTTTGGCATTCTGATGAGATGCCATCAGATCCAATTCTGGTGTGCCCCATTGAAGAATCAATGCCGCAAACACCTCCGGGTGGAGCTCCCACTCCCCCGGATGAAATGTCTGACGACTTAAAAAATCTGCTTCCCAGTTCTCTACTCCTGGGATATAGATTGCTGATAGATGGCACGAGTGAGTCTCTGCCGATCAAATTATCTTGGAAACTTCCATCATTGCTAGAGAACTCTTTGTTCCCCCTTGATGATTGATATATGCTACAGTCGTGATATTGTCCGACTGAAATCTTATGAATTTGGCCGAGGCCAGCTGAGGCCACGCTAGAAGCACGTTGAATATTGCCCTCAGTTCCAGAATATTGATTGGAAGTAGGGACTCCTCCTGAGTCCAAAGACCCTGAGCCTTCAGGGAATTCCAGACTGCACCCCAGCCCAAGAGGCTGGCGTCCATCGTCACTATGACCCATGCTGGTCTGTGGAAGCACATTCCCTGGGACAGATGATCCTGTGACAACCACCAGAGAAGAGGGTATCTGGTTTCTAGATCCAGATTTATCTGAGGAGATAAATCCGCATAATCCCCATTCCACTGTCTGAGCATGCACAGTTGCAGTGGTCTGAGATGTAAGCAAGCAAACAGAATGATGTCCATTGCCGCTACCATTAATCCGATGACCTCCATACACTGCGCCACTGATGGCCGAGGAGTGGACTGAAGTGTCTGGCAAGTAGTTAAGATCTTTGACTTTCTGACCTCCATCAGAAATATATTCATGTCTACCGAGTCTATCAGAGTTCCTAGGAATGGAACTCTTGTCAGTGGAACTAGTGAACTCTTTTGTATATTCACCTTCCACCCGTGAGTTCTTAGAAAAGCCAACACAATGTCCGTGTGAGATTTGGTTAGCTGGTAAGTTGACGCCTGAATCAAAATATCGTCCAGATAGGGCGCCACTGCTTTGCCCCGCGGCCTTAGGACCGCCAGAAGGGACCCTAGCACCTTTGTGAGGATTCTGGGAGCTGTGGTCAACCCGAAAGGAAGGGCCACAAACTGGTAGTGTTTGTCCAGGAAGGTGAACCTGAGAAACTGGTGATGATCTCTGTGGATAGGAATGTGAAGATACACATCCTTTAAGTCCACGGTAGTCATATATTGACCCTCCTGGATCATTGGTAAAATAGTTTGAATGGTCTCCATCTTGAATGATGGGACTCTGAGAAATGTGTTTAGGCATTTGAGATCTAAGATCGGTCTGAAGGTTCCCTCTTTTTTGGGAACCACGAACAGATTTTAGTAAAATCCTTGCCCCTGTTCTAGCTTTGGAACTGGACAGATTACACCCATGGTATATTGGTGTTTTACACAGCTTGAGAACGCCTCTCTTTTTGTCTGATCTGCAGACAAACGTGAAAGATGAAATCTCCCTCTTGGGAGAAAATCCTTGAATTCTAGTCGATACCCCTGGGTCACGATTTCTAATGCCCAGGGATCCTGAACGTCCCTTGCGCAAGCCTGAGCGAAGAGAGAAAGTCTGCCCCCTACTAGATCCAGTCCCGGATCGGGGGCTGCCCCTTCATGCTATCTTGGAAGCAGCAGCGGGCTTCTTGGCCTGTTTACCTTTATTCCAGGTCTGGTTAGGTCTCCAGACTGACTTGGATTGTGCAAAATTTCCCTCCTGCTTTGTGGTGGAGGAGGAAGTAGAGGGTCCATCTTTAAAGTTTCGAATGGAACGAAAATTATTTTGTTTGGCCCTCATTTTAACTGTCTTGTCCTGAGGAAGGGCATGGCCTTTACCCCCAGTAATGTAGGAAATGATCTCCTTTAGTTCAGGCCCGAATAGGGTCTTACCTTTAAAAGGAATAGCTAAAAGTTTAGATTTTGATGACACATCAGCAGACCAAGACTTAAGCCATAACGCTTTACGCGCTAAAATTGCAAAGCCTGCATTTTTTGCCGCTAATTTCGCCAGTTGAAAGGCGGCATCGGTAATGAAAGAATTAGCTAGCTTGAGAGCCTTAATTCTATCCAAAATATCATCTAATGGGTTCTCAACCTTAAGAGACTCCTCTAGAGCCTCAAACCAAAAAGCTGCTGCAGTAGTTACAGGAACAATGCACGCTATAGGTTGTAGAAGAAAACCCTGATGAATAAACAATTTCTTTAACAGACCCTAATTTTTTTTATCCATAGGATCTTTGAAAGCACAACTGTCCTCAATAGGTATAGTTGTACGCTTAGCCAGGGTAGAAATAGCTCCCTCCACCTTAGGGACCGTCTGCCAGGAATCCCGAATGGTGTCAGATATGGGAAACATTTTCTTAAAAGTAGGAGGGGGAGAGAACGGAATGCCTGGTCTATCTCATTCCTTAGTAACAATGTCCGAAATCCTTCTAGGTACTGGAAAAACATTAGTGTAAGTAGGGACCTCTAGATATTTATCCATTTTACACAATTTCTCTGGTGGCATTACAATAGGGTCACAATCATCCAGAGTCGCTAAAACCTCCCGGAGTAACAAGCGGAGGTGTTCAAGCTTAAACTTAAAGGCCATTACATCTGAGTCTGTTAGAGGGAACATCTTTCCTGAGTCTGAAAGCTCTCCCTCAGACAGTAAATCCCCCACCCCCAAATCAGAACACTGTGAGGGTACATCAGAGATGGCCAATAAAGCGTCAGAGGGCTCAGCATTTACTCCAGTACCGGACCTACTGCGCTAACCCTGTAAACCTGGCAGTTTAGACAATACCTTTGTAAGTGTAGTAGACATAACTGCAGTCATAGCTTGCAGAGTAAAAGAATTAGACGCACTAGATGTACTTGGCGTCGCTTGAGTAGGCGTTAAAGGTTGTGACACTTGAGGAGAATTGGATGGCATAACCTGATTCTCTTCAGACTGAGAATCATCCCTAGACATACTTTTATCACTTAAAATATGTTCTTTGCAATGTAGGGCCCTTTCAGTACATGAGGGACACATCTTAAGTGGGGGTTCCACAATGGCTTCTAAACACATAGAACATTGACTTTCCTCAATGTCAGACATGTTGAACAGGCTAGTAATAGCCAAAAAAAGTCCTGAAAACACTTTATTTAGTGAAAAACAAAACAATCTGAAAAAACGGTACTGCGCCTTTAAGAGTAAAAAAGCATACAAGTTTTCCAAAACTGTCTTAAAATGTAATAAATATCACAATTTTTGCATATATATGTTTAATCTTGTCAGCTAAGATTACACCCCAAGTAAGGAAAAGTTAACCCTTTATAGAAAAAAACGTTACTCAAAAACGTTTATTAAAGTAATAAATCAACCCCCTGCACCTCGCCACAGCTCTGCTGTGGCGCCTACCTGCCCTCAGGGGTCTGTAAGACGCACTATCCTTCGTTTTTTGTCTAAATCTGCAGCCTAGGCCCACCGGAGCTTGCTGTCTTCAGAATCAATTCAACTGCGCATCTGAGGCGCAAAAATAGGCCCCGCCCATCAATATCGATGTCTCTCATGCCTAATGGGAACTGCTGCAAAGCGGTCTAGCAAACTAGCCATGTGGGTTTTCATATAACCCATCCATAAATGAAAGCCATGTGAACCCTTATAGTGCCATCATCACAAAAAACGTTTGCACATAAAAACATTAAATATCCTCAAAAACATGAAAACGTTTTGCCCACAAAACATTATGATAACAGTGTCAATCAATTGTTCCATAATAAACAGGTTCCAGTAATACCCCCTTCTTTACATGTAGGATTACTGCTTACCACTTCCCTTAAGGGACCTATGTCAGCCAGTTCTGAAATACCACAGTCTCTCCAGAAAAAAAAATGACTGAACATACCTCAGTGCTTGTAGCATGAAAAAACGTTCTTCACTCCTCAGCCATTCTGTGGGAACTACTCTGGATCTTAGTGACAACTGCTAAGATCATCAGTCTCCAGGCAGAAATCTTCATCCATCTGATGCCTGAGAAAAAATAGTACACACCGGTACCATTTTAAATAAAAAAGTCTTGCTTTAAGAAAATAAAAACTATCATTTTATCACCTCTTTCACTTTACCTCTTCCTATTACTTAGTATAGGCAAAGAGAATGACTAGGGGGTGGAGTCAAGAGAGGAGCTATATAGACAGCTCTGCTGTGGTGCTCTTTGCCACTTCCTGTTAGCAGGAGGATAATATCCCACAAGTAAGGATGAATCCGTGGACTCGTCGTATCTAGTAGAAGAAATTATCCGTTCAATCTCCATGCAGTCAGCCTTAGAGAATAAAGATTTTAATATCAGAATGGACCCTGACCCAGAAGGTCCGACAGTTGAGGCAACCGCTACGGAGGAGCAGACAACATTCTCACTAGGTCTGCTTAACAAGCCCTGCAAGGCCATGCAGGAGCAAACAGGATCACTGGATTTCCCTCCTGTTTGAGTCAAGCTACCACTCGAGGCAGCAGAACAATTGAATGAAAAAGTTGCCCTAGATTGAAATGCCAAGGAACTGTTTAGGCATCCATCAACTCCGCCTGAGGATCTCTCGATCTCGACCCGTATCTCGGTAGTTTGGCATTGAGATGGTAAGCCATCAGATTCCTCTGGACACCCCCACCTGTGGGTGATCTTGCCAAAAACCTTTTGGATTAGAGACCATTCCCCAGTTTAGTTAAGACTCTGCCTGCTCAGAATATCTGCTTCCAAGTTTTCCACACCTGAAATGTGGATGGCTGATATCTGACATTGGTATGTCTCTGTCCATTGCCAGAGAGCTGCAAGTTCCGCCTTGGTGGTTGACATAAGCCACAGTAGTGATGTTGTCCAATTGAAATTGAATATAACTGATGGAACGTAACTGGGGCCACAACAGAATAAGCATTTAAGATGGCCCTCAACTCCAGAACGTTGATTGGAAGTCTCACTCTGACCACCAGGTTCCCTGAGCTCTCAGAGAAACCCACACAGTTCCCCGGTCTGTTAAACTCGCATCTGTTATAATCTCCCAGAATGGGTGCAGGAAGCACGTGCCCTGTAGAATGGGATTTCTGGAACAGCAACCAGGAGAGAGACTCTCTCATCTCTGGATCTAGAGATATCATCTGAGACAGGTCTAAATGATTTCCATTCTATTGATTGATATAGGTCAAGCGGGCAAAAGGAATAACAACTCCCATGCTCTCTCTTACAGGAAACAATCTATTGAGAGCATTAAAATCAGAAACTTTAGCAGAGCACCTCTCTCTACGAACCTCCATGAATGAGGCAAATAACTACTAAGAGAGTAGGGGAAGTGGGAGGGATATTTCAATGTTTTGTTTGGGGTGTTTTTTGTCTTCTCCTGGTGGCCAGGTGAAGTATTTCCCATAGGCTATGAATGCATTTGTGGACTCTAAATGCCAATAGAAAGAAAATATTATTGGCATAACACGTAGACAAGCCTGCTACATTAACTATTTAATTATTAGATTCTATGAAAGGGGGGAAGGAGTGATTGAAGGAGAAGTTTCTGGGCAACAACTGAGAGAGAGTTGACATTAACACCTGTGAAAAATCAGCTGCCTGATAATGCTGTGTCTGGCTGTGATACTACTATCTTCCCTTGTAAGCTGATATTAATGCCTTATTTGAGATCCGAAGATAAGTGACGCATTTATAGTTTAATCATAGCTTTGCTTATAAGCTTATCACCTGATTTATGATATTGCAATAAGTTCATAATAAGCACTGATGTTATTATACTGCCTTTTTTTGTGTCGAGTTCAATTTCTCAGGACTATTGAAAGTGTACCCCTGTTGTCAGGACAGGACAGAACAGATGGCAATGTAGAAATCTGTAATTCAGTTTTAAATTGTTACTTTGACCCCCTAAACAATATCAACCACTATAACCAAGTATATTTTTAGTTTTAAGTCAAATACAGTGACGAGTTAGACAATCTTCAGAATTCTTAGTTCAACTATGATGGCAAAATACACAAACTATTGCTGCTTTGGAAAATTCTAAATACATTTCCACCCTTTTGCTGACCTGTTCTTTTGTGAACAAAATAAGTGAAACGGTAACATCTAAAATATCGAACTCTTCATTTTAATAAAACATATGTTTAGAATAAAAACATTTTTCTTTAAACGGTCATTAAAAAAAGCTTAAGATACAAATATTTTCTAAAAAGAGTATACAAGCAGTACATGTAGATCAAGTAGAATTGGTTCAGCATATTTTTTTGAGAAATAATCACATGCAAAGAAATTAATTTTTAAAGCTTTTTGTATGAACAAAATAGATTATTTTCCATTATAAAGGACAGCAGTTTACAAATGACATTTAAGCATTGCCTGCAAGTAAGTCCAAAATGCCATTTAGCATTCAAATTATTTGAAGACTATTGAGACAATGTAACCTAATTTAAAAAAAAAAAAAAAAAACAACAAAGAATAAACATAATTTATGCTTACCTGATAAATTAATTTCTTTCATGGTGGTGAGAGTCCACAATCCATTACTCATGGGAATTACCTTCTCTACCATTTGGAGGAGGTAAAGATTCCCAAACCCCAAGAGCTCTATATAACCCCTTCCACTTCACACATACCTCAGTCTAACGCATAGCCAAGCTGAAGTGAGGTAAGAAAATGAGCAACAGCCCAAAAAAAACGGAGCAGGGAAAAATATGTGCTTAAAAAAAGAAAGGATAGGGTCTCGTGGACTTTCACCATTACTGAGAAATTAAATCCACAATCCCAATGCACTCAAAAACATGAAACAGACAAGAATCAAACTGAAACAACTGCCTGGAGCACCTTTCTACCAAAAGCTCAGAAGAAGGAAAAACATAAAAATGGTAGAATTTAGTAAAAAATATGCAATGAAGACCTAGTAGCTGCTTTACAAATTTGATCAACTGAGGCCTCATTCTTTAATGTTTCAAATGTTTCAACCAAGAAGCTAAAGAAACTGCAAAAGCCTTCAGTTCAAAAAAGTTAATGAACAAACTAATAGTAAAGGCCTTAGTAGCATCAATATAATACTTTAATTCCATAACAACATCCAAAGTATGCAAAGATTTTCTGAAGCAGACTTGGGATTAGGACAAAAAGAAGGAAAAACTATTTCTCTGCTGATGTTATCAAACCATTGGCTAGAAATCACTAGTTCTTAAAGGGACAGTCAACACCAGAATTTTTGTTGTTTTAAAAGATAGATAATCCCATAATTGCCCATTCCCCAGTTTTGCATAACCAACACAGTTATAATTATACACATTTGAACAACTGCTGAAAAACTAAAACTGAGGAATGAAAAAATGTATTTCCAGATCATCCCCAGAATGAGAACTATCAAAGCTAGACAACAACTGTTCTTTAGCGAAGAGGGAATTCAAAACATCACCTTTAATACCAGGAAACAGAGTTCCCCTCAGATGGATGACATCATTTACAACTGCGACCCCGGTCTTACTACAAGGGGAAAATAAACTTTCTTTTCAACAGATGCTAAACCTAAAGTGCCTTGAGGCCCAGAATCAACATTAGAAACCTTGCTTCTAA
This sequence comes from Bombina bombina, assembly GCF_027579735.1. NCBI lineage: Eukaryota > Metazoa > Chordata > Amphibia > Anura > Bombinatoridae > Bombina > Bombina bombina. The sequence continues at coordinate 1,414,855,411 of NC_069499.1, read as the reverse complement.
ATCTGAACCAAACAATTTCTTACCGTGAAAGGAAATGGTAACAATCTAGATTTAGACATCCTATCAGCAGACCAGGATTTAAGCCATAAAACTCTTCTGGCAAGAATTGCCAAATACATACTTTTGACATTTATTTTCATAATATCAAAAACAGCATCACAAATAAAAGAATTAGCATTAACTTAAAAGATTGTCAAAAATAGGATCCTCAAAACACTGTTCAGAAAGACTTACTGTGAAAAGACTTTAATTTTCTTTTTAGAGAATTTTTAAAACAAGTACTATCTTCCAAAGGAATAGTAGTGCACTTATTCAAAGTGGAAAAAGCCCCATCAAGCTTAGGAACTTTTTTCCCATAACTTAATATTAGTATGTAATTTCTTAAACCTTGCAGAAGGGTTCAATTTATTTCCAGGCTTAGACCATTCCTTAGAAATCATGTCAGAGACAGCATCAGGAATAAGAAAAACTTCAGGAAGTTTAACAAAAACTGACTTTTAGCGATTACAAGGTTTGTAATAAGAAGCTTTAGGATTTTTAACCCCTAAAGTAATCAAGACCTCATTTAAAAGAAAACCAATGTGTTCAACTTTAAACAAAGAAGAGGAAATATCAGGTTCAACGTCAGATGAAGATTCCTCATCAGCAGAAGAAACTTCACCCTCTGAAGACATAACAGTATCCCTGGCCCCTGGGCACATAGTACTGGTAGAAGGAAAAACCTGTACTGATCGTAAACACTTGTTTGAAGGTGAGTGACAGCCATAGTTTCAGATACTGCTGCTGTAATAAACTTTCTTAATTTAGGTGAAAGTTCCTCAGCATTCTCCTGTAATGAAGAAACAGAAGGAGCATTATTACCCTCAGAAAAAGCATTAGATTGGTCTGATTGCCACAACAAATTTAAACATAAGTCACATAAATGAGCCGAGGAAGGTACTTCAGCATTCTTACAGTAAGCACACCTATCATTAAGACAGGTGATCAGGAGACTGGGGTAGAAAACAGAATTTATGCTTACCTGATAAATTACTTTCTCCAACGGTGTGTCCGGTCCACGGCGTCATCCTTACTTGTGGGATATCTCTTCCCCAACAGGAAATGGCAAAGAGTCCCAGCGAAGCTGGCCATATAGTCCCTCCTAGGCTCCGCCCACCCCAGTCATTCGACCGACGGACAGGAGGAAATATATATAGGAGAAACCATATGGTACCGTGGTGACTGTAGTTAGAGAAAATAATTCATCAGACCTGATTAAAAAACCAGGGCGGGCCGTGGACCGGACACACCGTCGGAGAAAGTAATTTATCAGGTAAGCATAAATTCTGTTTTCTCCAACATTGGTGTGTCCGGTCCACGGCGTCATCCTTACTTGTGGGAACCAATACCAAAGCTTTAGGACACGGATGAAGGGAGGGAGCAAATCAGGTTACCTAAATGGAAGGCACCACAGCTTGCAAAACCTTTCTCCCAAAAATAGCCTCCGAAGAAGCAAAAGTATCAAATTTGTAAAATTTGGCAAAAGTGTGCAGTGAAGACCAAGTCGCTGCCTTACATATCTGGTCAACAGAAGCCTCGTTCTTGAAGGCCCATGTGGAAGCCACAGCCCTAGTGGAGTGAGCTGTGATTCTTTCAGGAGGCTTCCGTCCGGCAGTCTCATAAGCCAATCGGATGATGCTTTTAAGCCAAAAGGAAAGAGAGGTAGAAGTCGCTTTTTGACCTCTCCTTTTACCAGAATAAACAACAAACAAGGAAGATGTTTGTCTGAAATCTTTTGTAGCCTCTAAATAGAATTTTAGAGCACGGACTATGTCCAAATTGTGTAACAAACGTTCCTTCTTTGAAACTGGATTCGGACATAAAGAAGGTACAACTATCTCCTGGTTAATATTTTTGTTAGAAACAACCTTAGGAAGAAAACCAGGCTTAGTACGCAAAACCACCTTATCTGCATGGAACACCAGATAGGGCGGAGAACACTGCAGAGCAGATAACTCTGAAACTCTTCTTGCAGAAGAAATTGCAACCAAAAACAAAACTTTCCAAGATAGTAACTTAATATCTATGGAATGTAAAGGTTCAAACGGAACCCCTTGAAGAACTGAAAGAACTAGATTTAGACTCCATGGAGGAGTCAAAGGTCTGTAAACAGGCTTGATCCTAACCAGAGCCTGAACAAATGCTTGAACATCTGGCACAGCTGCCAGTCTTTTGTGTAGTAAGACAGATAAAGCAGAGATCTGTCCCTTTAGAGAACTTGCAGATAATCCTTTCTCCAAACCTTCTTGTAGAAAGGAGAGAATCTTAGGAATTTTTATCTTATTCCATGGGAATCCTTTGGATTCACACCAACAGATATATCTTTTCCATATTTTATGGTAAATCTTTCTAGTTACCGGTTTTCTGGCCTGAACCAGAGTATCTATCACAGAATCTGAAAACCCACGCTTCGATAAAATCAAGGGTTCAATCTCCAAGCCGTCAGCTGGAAGGAGACCAGATTTGGATGTTCGAATGGACCCTGAACAAGAAGGTCCTGTCTCAAAGGTAGCTTCCATGGTGGAACCGATGACATATTCACCAGGTCTGCATACCAAGTCCTGCGTGGCCACGCAGGAGCTATCAAGATCACCGAGGCCCTCTCCTGATTGATCCTGGCTACCAGCCTGGGAATGAGAGGAAACGGTGGAAATACATAAGCTAGGTTGAAGGTCCAAGGTGCTACTAGTGCATCTACTAGAGTCGCCTTGGGATCCCTGGATCTGGACCCGTAGCAAGGAACCTTGAAGTTCTGACGAGACGCCATCAGATCCATGTCTGGAATGCCCCATAATTGAGTTATTTGGGCAAAGATCTCCGGATGGAGTTCCCACTCCCCCGGATGGAATGTCTGACGACTCAGAAAATCCGCCTCCCAGTTTTCCACACCTGGGATGTGGATCGCAGACAGGTGGCAGGAGTGATCCTCCGCCCATTGAATTATTTTGGTCACTTCTTTCATCGCCAGGGAACTCCTTGTTCCCCCCTGATGATTGATATACGCAACAGTCGTCATGTTGTCTGATTGGAACCTTATGAATCTGGCCTTTGCTAGTTGAGGCCAAGCCCTGAGAGCATTGAATATTGCTCTCAGTTCCAGCATGTTTATCGGGAGAAGAGACTCTTCCCGAGACCATAGACCCTGAGCTTTCAGGGATTCCCAGACCGCGCCCCAGCCCACTAGACTGGCGTCGGTCGTGACAATGACCCACTCTGGTCTGCGGAAGCTCATTCCCTGGGACAGATGGTCCAGGGTCAGCCACCAACGGAGTGAATCTCTGGTCTTCTGATCTACTTGAATCATTGGAGACAAGTCTGTATAGTCCCCATTCCACTGTTTGAGCATGCACAGTTGTAATGGTCTTAGATGAATTCGTGCAAAAGGAACTATGTCCATTGCTGCAACCATCAACCCTACTACTTCCATGCACTGCGCTATGGAAGGACGAGGAACAGAATGAAGAACTTGACAAGTGCTTAGAAGTTTTGACTTTCTGACCTCTGTCAGAAAAATCCTCATTCTCTTCCCCAACAGAAAGGAGAGAATCTTAGGAATTTTTATCTTATTCCATGGGAATCCTTTGGATTCACACCAACAGATATATCTTTTCCATATTTTATGGTAAATCTTTCTAGTTACCGGTTTTCTGGCCTGAACCAGAGTATCTATCACAGAATCTGAAAACCCACGCTTCGATAAAATCAAGCGTTCAATCTCCAAGCCATCAGCTGGAGGGAGACCAGATTTGGATGTTCGAATGGACCCTGAACAAGAAGGTCCTGTCTCAAAGGTAGCTTCCATGGTGGAACCGATGATATATTCACCAGGTCTGCATACCAAGTCCTGCGTGGCCACGCAGGAGCTATCAAGATCACCGAGGCCCTCTCCTGATTGATCCTGGCTACCAGCCTGGGAATGAGAGGAAACGGTGGAAATACATAAGCTAGGTTGAAGGTCCAAGGTGCTACTAGTGCATCTACTAGAGTCGCCTTGGGAACCCTGGATCTGGACCCGTAGCAAGGAACCTTGAAGTTCTGACGAGACGCCATCAGATCCATGTCTGGAATGCCCCATAATTGAGTTATTTGGGCAAAGATCTCCAGATGGAGTTCCCACTCCCCCGGATGGAATGTCTGACGACTCAGAAAATCCGCCTCCCAGTTTTCCACACCTGGGATGTGGATCGCAGACAGGTGGCAGGAGTGATCCTCCGCCCATTGAATTATTTTGGTCACTTCTTTCATCACCAGGGAACTCCTTGTTCCCCCCTGATGATTGATATACGCAACGGTCGTCATGTTGTCTGATTGGAACCTTATGAATCTGGCCTTTGCTAGTTGAGGCCAAGCCCTGAGAGCATTGAATATCGCTCTCAGTTCCAGAATGTTTATCGGGAGAAGAGACTCTTCCCGAGACCATAGACCCTGAGCTTTCAGGGATTCCCAGACCGCGCCCCAGCCCACTAGACTGGCGTCGGTCGTGACAATGACCCACTCTGGTCTGCGGAAGCTCATTCCCTGGGACAGATGGTCCAGGGTCAGCCACCAACGGAGTGAATCTCTGGTCTTCTGATCTACTTGAATCATTGGAGACAAGTCTGTATAGTCCCCATTCCACTGTTTGAGCATGCACAGTTGTAATGGTCTTAGATGAATTCGTGCAAAAGGAACTATGTCCATTGCTGCAACCATCAACCCTACTACTTCCATGCACTGCGCTATGGAAGGACGAGGAACAGAATGAAGAACTTGACAAGTGCTTAGAAGTTTTGACTTTCTGACCTCTGTCAGAAAAATCCTCATTTCTAAGGAATCTATTATTGTTCCCAAGAAGGGATCTCTTGTCGACGGAGACAGAGAACTTTTTTCTATGTTCACCTTCCATCCGTGTGATCTGAGAAAGGCCAGAACGATGTCTGTATGAGCCTTTGCTTTTGACAGGGACGACGCTTGTATTAGAATGTCGTCCAAGTAAGGTACTACTGCAATGCCCCTTGGTCTTAGAACCGCTAGAAGGGACCCTAGTACCTTTGTGAAAATCCTTGGAGCAGAGGCTAACCCGAATGGGAGGGCCACAAACTGGTAATGCTTGTCCAGAAAAGCGAACCTTAGGAACTGATGATGTTCTTTGTGGATAGGAATATGTAGGTACGCATCCTTTAGATCCACGGTAGTCATAAATTGACTTTCCTGGATAGTGGGTAGAATCGTTCGAATGGTTTCCATCTTGAACGATGGTACCCTGAGAAATTTGTTTAGGATCTTCAAATCCAAAATTGGTCTGAAAGTTCCCTCTTTTTTGGGAACTACGAACAGATTGGAATAAAATCCCATTCCTTGTTCCTTTATTGGAACTGGGTGTATCACTCCCATCTTTAACAGGTCTTCTACACAATGTAAGAACGCCTGTCTCTTTATTTGGTTTGAGGATAAGTGAGACATGTGGAACCTTCCCCTTGGGGGTAGTTCCCTGAATTCCAGGAGATAACCCTGAGAAACTATTTCTAGCGCCCAGGGATCCTGAACATCTCTTGCCCAAGCCTGAGCAAAGAGAGAGAGTCTGCCCCCCACTAGATCCGGTCCCGGATCGGGGGCTACTCCTTCATGCTGTTTTGTTAGCAGCGGCAGGCTTCTTGGCCTGCTTACCCTTGTTCCAGCCTTGCATCGGTTTCCAGGCTGGTTTGGGTTGTGAGGCATTACCCTCTTGCTTAGAGGATGCAGAATTAGAGGCCAGTCCGTTCCTGAAATTGCGAAAGGAACGAAAATTAAACTTATTTTTGGCCTTGAAAGTCCTATCTTGTGGAAGGGCGTGGCCCTTTCCCCCAGTGATGTCTGAAATAATCTCTTTCAATTCTGGTCGAAATAGAGTTTTACCTTTGAAAGGGATGTTCAGCAATTTTGTCTTGGATGACACATCCGCTGACCAAGACTTTAGCCAAAGCGCTCTGCGCGCCACGATAGCAAACCCTGAATTTTTCGCCGCTAATCTAGCTAATTGCAAAGCGGCATCTAAAATAAAAGAGTTAGCCAACTTAAGTGCGTGAACTCTGTCCATAACCTCCTCATATGGAGTCTCTCTACTAAGCTTGTTTTCTAGTTCCTCGAACCAGAACCACGCTGCTGTAGTGACAGGAACAATGCACGAAATGGGTTGTAGAAGGTAACCTTGCTGTACAAAAATCTTTTTAAGCAAACCCTCCAATTTTTTATCCATAGGATCTTTGAAAGCACAACTATCTTCGATAGGAATAGTAGTGCGTTTGTTTAGAGTAGAAACTGCCCCCTCGACCTTAGGGACTGTCTGCCATAAGTCCTTCTGGGGTCGACCATAGGAAATAATTTCTTAAATATAGGGGGGGGAACAAAAGGTATGCCGGGCTTTTCCCACTCCTTATTTACTATGTCCGCTACCCGCTTGGGTATAGGAAAAGCGTCGGGGTGCACCGGAACCTCTAGGAACTTGTCCATCTTGCATAATTTCTCTGGAATGACCAAGTTGTCACAATCATCCAGAGTAGATAACACCTCCTTAAGCAGTGCGCGGAGATGTTCTAATTTAAATTTAAATGTCACAACATCAGGTTCAGCTTGTTGAGAAATTTTTCCTGAATCTGAAATTTC